>NC_049993.1:7758888-7802451 GCF_000003815.2 Branchiostoma floridae | reverse complement strand
GTCAAGTAACAAAAAAAGTAAATTAATGAAACTAAACATATACAGGCTAAGATGATGACAACTAAAATAGCTGTTCTGCCAAAATCTTCTGCCAAGTCTTATGAAAAATGTAGGCATTTTGTCTTTAAAACAAGCAGCAATACACATCAAACACATCACAGAAGTTCTTAAAACACAGAATTCTAAAGTTACCTCTCAATGGCAGTCCCATTCTGAATCATCCACACATCACAGTAGGTCCTAGCCAGCAACATGGACGCCACCAGGGCGATGTACCCAATCTATACATCATCATAACATCAACACAAATTTAGTAACAGCATTTACATGTATACAGTTACATTCAGCATGCTTTTGATCCCCTATCCCATTCCAATGGACTTCGGGTTTTGCCGCATATTTGGAAATCATCTAACATTGACACATCTGTTGACAGATCATTCTGGTATCTATGCAAGTATAGATGTTATCCTACTTGCATCAACTGTGTACTGCATGTCTCCCAATGTTTAAAAAATGTGAAGAGCTTTAATCTCTCAACACAGTAATAAATGCACTTGTTGTCCATAAACATTATCATCTACCTAAAATGTCCATTTCAAACTTTGAAAGCTTACCTCAGCTGAGAAAAACTTTGGTACCAAGATCTTCAGAATCTGCCATATCCTCCTGTAAAGACAATGTTTGCACCATCAATCAACCAATCAATCGACCAATTGATCGATCAATCAATCAATCAAACAACCAACCAACCAACCAACTAACCAATCAATCAATCAACCAATCAATCAATCAATCAATCAATCAATCAATCGGGGAAAGTGACTGCTAAAGGCTAGCCTATCAAATGTAAGGTTACAACATCTACTAGTAGGTGAGTGGCCACTTGAATTCTGAGGTAATTCTGACTGCAGTAAGACAGTCAAAAGTTCAATGCACTAATCTCTCAGCTACACACAGGGTTGAAAACTAATCAAAGCAATGTACAATCCATACCATATGTTTATGTCTGTTCTGATGACTTCTATCACTAGTTTTCATATGACATCTAATGGACAAATAATAACAACCAACGACATACATTTTCATATGATATACTTGTACTTATATATATAAGGCCACACCAAGTTAATTTCTTGGTTCACGGATTTTTTCATAAAAAAATATGGAGCGAGAGGGCGAAATAAAAATAAAAATTGTAAAATGGTTGGGGTAAAGGTAACGGCTAATCCAAAACATAACGAAAAAAAGTTTTCAGCTTGAAAAAAGTACAAAAACACTATTATTATACAGTAACAGCACCTGTACCCACACTTTAAGGAGCTTATAATATAAAGGCCAATTTGCTACACCAGAAAGTTGGTGAATGGTTTCAAACTTTCATTAATGGTGAAAATTTGCTGAGTGATAATTTTTATTTTTATTTTATTTTGCCAAAAAATAGGAGCGAGCGAATCCGTGAATCAAGAAATTAAATTGGTGTAGCCTAACCATATATAAATGTACCACGTATTAAGAAATCTTACCTAAGAAATACTCCATCTACTGCTGCTTTCTCTTTCTTGTCTCCTTGCTCTCCGATCACCAACGGGACATCTGGGAGTTTTCTGCAAAGTCAAAAAAGGGAAAACTTTAATACCACACAGTACGCACTTGTCATACCCATAGCATTTGACAGAAAAAAAGATTTTCTATGGAAATCATTAGGCAGACAATTCCACCAACAACTGCGATTCTCAACTATAAAGCTTAAGTTTTAACATAATCACTAGTTCACCCCGAGGGAATGAAGTACTGTTTTTTGTTTGTTTGTGTGGCTTTTGTTCACTTGTTGCTGGCAGTTTATGTTTCTGTGTCAGTGTGTGTGGGAACTAGTGCTGTAATCCAAATATACACAATGCAGCAATTTTCTCTAGATTGGTAATCCCATGGGACAGTGGTGATTCGCCATCAGAGGACAGGGCCGGCTGCACATGGGCCTTGGGACTATTTTGAGGCGTGTCAATTTTCTCATGTTCAATCTGCTCAACTCTCAAAAGAAAAGCCTGGCAAAGGCTGTATACCAGCCAGTCTATTTTTCCCTGTAGTATAGGGTACTTACAGATTTCTTATGTTTGATTAAATTTCTGTGAATTCAATGCAGTATTTGCATTGTACAGTCAAACCTGTCTATAGCGGCCACTCAAGGGACTGGTCAAAATTGGCCACTATAGAGAGGTGGTCCCTATAGAGAATATGCTAATTAATTGACCACAAGCAATAAGTTACACATGGTTTTAGTACCCACTGATCTTTATTCACATAATACAGTACTGTACATGTACTGCAATGATTTTTACACTATATGTATTAAGAAAATAAAAGCTATAAAAAGTTTTAAATGTTCTACAGTTTATATTGTCTGAAGAGACCGGTATCGTCATATTTCTTTGATCTTTCGTCTTGTATCCTTTGATACTTCGCCGTCCGTGTGTTCCCTCCCGCGTTCACACGTCAGGTTCGCCCATTATGCTAATGTGGTACTCACAAGAAAAGTCTCGTCATTTTAGACTTATCTCTTAATAAATGTAAGAAAAATCCACCATAGCCTGAAGTTCATATTATTTTGTCTTTGTAACAATTCATTCAGAAAGTTTTTGTGATGAAAATTAACCTAAGCGGTAGTGTATTAGAACGTATCTTTAACGCAATTTACCTCCGTAATATTGGTGTCGTCTATTGACCTTATATGACCTCGTTTGTCGGCGGGTATGGGTAGCGCCAGTTTACGAAGTTTTGTTTTGAAAATAAATCAAAGAGGTTTTAAATCCGGCGTAGGGTGACCATACGGCAGCTGTATATAGCCGATCGCGTGCCGAAACATAGATCAGTGGTCCGCGTGGCCGTTATCGGCAGTGTTTTTGTACCTGCGGGACCGGAAATCATGTGGCTGTGGCCGCGTTGGACAGGTGGCCGCTAAGCCTATTTCTTAATCATTACGAATCCAAGGGACCGACAAAAAGTGGCCACTATGGGCAGGTGGCCGTTATGCAAAGGTGGCCGCTAATACAGGTTTGACTGTACATTCACAGGGCAGTTATAGCGAGGTGAAGTCTGCTAGTAGTACTGTAACAGTGTGGGGATTCAAGTAGCGCTAACTGACCATGCAAAACGCCTGTCAGGCTTTTGGCTCGATCAGTTAGGAGGCTAGTGTTGTGATCTGACGGCCCGGGTTCGATTCCCGGGAGTCAGCGGATTTTTGTATATTTTGTTTATTTCTGTTCTACTCGCCCCTCCTGTCGTTTCAGTACTACCTTATTGCCACCTTAAGTAAAAGTGTGTCTAAAAGTAATGTAACATGAAGATATGCAATCCTTGAGTTGTATATTGAACGTGCATTGTATAAACTGGGTCAATGTGTTACAAAGGTCAATGTGCTATGGGTCATTCACCTCATGACCAGGTGAAAATGATGAAAGACATTTGCCAAGTGGGCTACGAGTATCCTTTGTATATTGCTACTTGTTGCTTCTTCTTCTTCTTCTTCTTATTGACGTCCAACTTCAAGTGGTTGAAGGCTCTGGACGTGGTTACGGGTCGTTTGGCTTTGGGTGGTCGCTTTTTGATACTTTACGGTTTGCTTTGTGTTTGTATGGGTGTATGGGTGAATAACCTAGCTCCTCAAGGGCAGGGGCGCTAATCCCTGTCCGCCTCCTTGCAGCTGGGAGGCGGTGAGTACCCGTGCTAACTATGCTATGTACAGGAAAAACAATGAGAACATCATTTACATTTAAAATTTGGTTCTCCTTCTTTCTTCTCTTTGCCGCGATACTCGAAACGTTTGCAACTGGAGCAAGTTTTAACCGAAGTGTCTGAACAAAGGTCATCGTCCGATCACGTGATATTCTCACATCTGATCAAGGTTAGAGAGATCTGATCGACCTAAAACGGAAAAATTATGCAATAAAAAACTTCACACCTTATTCTCTTGTTGTAAACTGTTGACTTCTCAGCGTGATGTTATACATGTAGACCCTACGGAAGTATGCAAAAGGGGCTCTGCATCATGCCCGTACCTGTAGAATTGTATCTGCAACTATATCTGAACAAACTTCTATACAGAATTGTGGCGAATTTTACGGCCTCAAACCTACCTGCTGCCTTTCTCTGGAGTCTTTGTTCCCTTCCGCGTGGAAGCCCAGTAGATCGCGGCCACAACAGCCACTGCAACCGCAGAGTTCGTCTTATTGAACTGCGAGCCGGCGAAAATCTTACTGAGCGCCGCCATGATGATGATGATGATGATGGTAACGCCTTCTATGTATTTCGCAATGCGTGGACCATTCCATTCAAAAAGTTACGATTTGAGATTTTAAAACTTTTTGAGTGGTTGAGTTTTGATTAGACATAATCCTTTGATGCTTATTTTAGAGGACATTTCTTTCTGTTTCCTATGTTATTCTTTTATATCATTGTGTCACAAATAGTTTGATGCACTGTTTTAATTTTATTGTGCCCTTTTTATAGATTTTTATGATGGAATAGTCCTAAGGGGGTCAGTGCTAGGTCAGGGGGCCACTTTCTCCAGCCAGCTTCACCTGGTTCAAGAAAAAAACATCAACAGGACCAGCTGGATTCTTCACGTGAGAGCCTCTTGATTTTGTTGTAAAGGTTATCATAGGAGCTGGACATTGTGAGGGTTGGGAATCTTTTGCAAGTTGACTAGGAGACTATTTCATCAAGGAGATCAGAGGCAACTTTGCTACAAATTTTTAGGTATTGTATAACTAGTAACTTTTAGTACTAGTGTTCTCCCTCTCCTGCCTGAGCTGTGCCCAGGTATCCAATAATGCATATAACCTGGAATGAGATCGTAACAGGCCTAGGTGAAGAATTAATCAGGCTTAATCAATCAATCAATCAACCAGCCAATTAATCAATGAACCATAAATAGGCATTACTGGGGTATGTAGGATGATCATCAACATATGGTTTGATAGTGGTCAAAGCATTTCGTAGCAATCTTGTTGAATCTTTAGCAGAGGATCATAAAGGATAATACGGTTACATGTCTATGTTCCGAAATCTCTATGTTCCGAAATGTATAATCATGTACATACAACGTGGATGGTATTCAAGTCTATAGTACTCGTACTAAACTCATACCCACAAACTAAGCTTCCCTTCTTGAACACCGACCCGATTCCGACGGTAGCGTGCACGTGCGTGGCCCCCGAGTTGAAAACATTCAAATTCTGGTTTTAGATCATGTACCTTCTTCTAATACTCCCCTCTTGTGCAAATGGAGAAGTTTTGAACTGTTTATCTGAAACAGAGTCTGAACTCGATCGCACATTTCAGCGGAAAATTTCAAAACACAGACAATTTTCTAACCGCATTTAAACCATTTATCTGGGCGTGTATAATGTTTTTAAAGATAACTGCATGTATATTTCAAAAGAATGTAACTTTGTATGCATACACCACTATATTTATTTACTGGTTTATGTAACTTGTAATCGATATATCTTTTTGATGAATGAGAGTATATTTTTCATTCTTCGTCAAAAATTTTCATTATGAATTATTGCTATCAAGTTGGTGCGAGGTCATTACAGGTCATTAAATGGCGCTTCCCAAGTTTGACGAAAATTCGTCTGATTCCAGTTCGTTCACCCAAATGGTAGAAAAGGAGAATAAAATGCGAAGATACATTGTATTTGATCTAAGAATATGAAACGCCGCCATGGTCCGTGTTAGATACTTGTAGGCTGTTTCTCCCGGCGAGTTATCGCCGTGCGCCAGGAGCTAGCTTGTTCCTTCCCCAACGATCGCTTACTTCGACCGCCGCCTACATGCATGTATGTCGGAATATATTACAGGCTGCAGGAACCATTTATATAGAGATTTCGGAACAAAGAGATTTCGGAACAAAGAGATTTCGGAACATAGAGCGGTCACCGATAATACGACTAGTAACGGAGAATTAAACTCATTTTTCCTCTTCTTGTTCCAGAAACTATCGACAAATAGGTTTTTCAGACACATTTCCATTGCCCTGTGGAAAACCTCCTTGGTGTGATGTAGAAGCTCAAGTCCTACTGACCAAAACCCAGTGGCATCATCACCAAGTCACCACCTCCAGTTGCAGTACCGACCATGGTCCGCCGTGTGTGTGTGGTTGGTGCGGGGGTGGTCGGCTTGTCTTCTGCTGTCTGTATCCAGGAGAAAGTCCCTGGCGTCCAAGTCACAGTTCTGTCCGAGAAGTTCTCTCCCCACACAACGAGCGACGGTGCCGCTGGCTTCTGGGAACCACACATCTTGAACGACACACCACAAGAGCTTATCAGGCATGAACTATAAACAATCAAGTTTCAAGTTTCAAGTTTATTTATTTTACCAGGGAAAACCTCAGATCCATTGATCTGATTTTCAGGTATCCCTGGACACACATTAAAAATTACATGACACAGTTTAAACCCAACAATATACAAATAACGTTGCAAACATTTACATGTACAAAACAGTCTCAGTATAGGCACATCGGCAGTCATCTACAGTCCGTTTTTAAATGCTGACGTTGACGTGTGTTTCCGCTGATCAGCAGCAAGACTATTCCACAGGACAGGCCCTAGGTACTGCAGGCTGCCCTTGAAGGTTTCCACATGTGCTTTTGGAGTGTCCAGCATGTGAGGGTCGAAGTTGTAGAGCTGTTTCGTAGCAGTGCGAGTACGAACTCTAAGCACTGGGGGCGACAGCCATTTGAACATTTGTGTCATGTAGGCAGGTGCCTTGTGGCGCACTGCCTTGTGTACAGTCACTAACGTGTTCAATTTCACCCTTTCAACCAGGGGTACCATACCAGCCTCTGTAAGCAGGGTTTCTGTAGGTACACGATCTTTGAGTGATCGTCCAGTAATAATCCTGGCTGCCCGATTTAGCAGTTTAGTCAACTGTTGTGATCTTACTTTGTTACAATGAAAAAGTGACAGTAACCATGCAGTATCACAATAATCCAGGTGAGTATATAACAAGGTTCGACACATGACTAGCAGGATCTCCTTAGTAACATAAGGCTTAGCCCGGCTTAAGGCACTAAGGCCAGCAAGGAGCTTCTTTACCATCCTTTCTGTGTGTGCTGACCAGTTTAGAGAGGAGTCCATGGTGACACCTAGGTAAGTATACACTTTTACCTGCTCAAATGAGTTAAACCCATCAGTTACAGTGACAGTGTTTCCTGCGTGACGCAGTTTCTGAGGTGATCCAAATAACATGGCTTTAGTTTTGTCAGGGTGAAGTGATAGTCTATTTACAATAAACCAGTTAGCTACCAGTTTCATGTCCTCTGACACAGTTTCCTCACATTCCTTAGACAGGCTAGCCGAGCAATAAAGCACAGTGTCGTCTGCGTACATATGGATTTTACACTTACGCACAACCTGTGGTAGATCATTCACATATAAGCTGAATAACAAAGGACCTAACACGCTCCCTTGCGGGACACCACACGTGACACGTTTTTGCGTAGACTGCTGGTTCTGAATATCTACGTGCTGGAAACGGTCTGTGAGGTAAGATCTGAACCAATTTATCGCCCCGTTGTCAAAACCCATCTTCTGAAGTTTACCAAGGAGGATTTGGTGGTTGACAGTGTCGAACGCTTTCCTTAGGTCAAGGAACAGCGCGACAGTTACCTTCTTGTTTTGTGCTGACTGGATGTCCTCCACCACCTTTTGCACTGCTGTACCTGTGCTGTGGTGTTTTCTGAAACCACTTTGGTGTGCCGTGAGCTGGCCAGTACTGTTCACAAAGTGTGAGACCTGGTTATGAACCATTTTCTCCATCACTTTGGAGGCCACATTTAGGACCGAGACAGGACGGTAGTTGGAAACACTGTCTTTGTTCCCTGATTTGTATATGGGCGATAATTTAGCCAGTTTCCAGTCGTCGGGAACTTCACCTGATGTTATAGACAGGTTAAAGATGTGTGCTAACGGTTTGACAATTATAGGCGCAGAATCCTTAAGGAGCCTTGATGGAATCTTGTCAACTCCTGTGGCTTTCTTTGGCTTGAGCCTAAGAAGCTCGTTTAGGACCTCTGTTTCTTCAACTGGCCGCAGGCGGAAAGTCGACAATATTACTTTATATGACTTCCTATAAGTTTGAAATGGCTTTTTTAGAGAGAATTGACTGCATCCAATTAGCTTGATAACTGAGTTCAAAGAATGGAATATTACTGCAGGTTGCATACACATGTATTTTTTTTTCTCAAAAGACTCCTTGCATAAAATTCACTAAAAGACTTTATTTGAATCTTAGATTAGTTAGAAAATTATTGAAAATATATCTTCATATATTGATGTGTTTCAAGGCTGTATACATTATACATACTGAAATTGGGATTGACAATTTTTCTACCTGTACTACAATTTGAATGTATGACTATGAGCTATTATTGTTTTTGTTTAGAGGTGTTTGTCTTCTAAGAAGTTCTATTTTTTTCTTCAGTTTTGTTAAGAAATGTTATTTTTGCTTCAAGACGTTGGGGGGATGAAACCTGGGACCACCTGAAGACTCTGTACCTGAGTCCTGTGGCTTGTGATGCTGGTGTGATTTTACTGTCTGGCTACCACTTACATAAACAGCCTCAACAGGTAATTACATCTTATATAGTCTATGTATAACTTGAGAGACAGGTAATTACATGTCATATAATCTATGTATAACCTGAGAGACTCAGTAGACAGATGGCCACCATATATAGGGTTCTTGATGCTAATGGGACCAACAAAAAGAGTAGCCTGGTATCCACTTGTATTATAGCTCCTGAGTCTCTTCTGTCCTCTCCGCAAATACGGCTGGAATGGGATACCAGGCTAAAAAAAGAGGCCACAATGGTCAGATGGTCCCAATGCAGAGGTGGTCACTTGCACAGGCTTGTCTGTATTTCAATTACATAAAAAATTTTATGGGAAGTCTACTTTAAAGCTTAAGGACAACCTGGTACATGTACATGATCTTTGTTCTGTGTTATTATGTTTTTAGGATCCAGACTGGGCTTCCACAGTATTTGGGTTTCGTCACCTGACCAAACAAGACCTGCAACAGTTTCCTGGTTTCAGGTACATGCAGGGGTTTAGGTACTGCAACGGAATATAGAAAAGGTTTTTGTATCTCAGTGTTGAAACTTGAAATAAGAAAATATATTTGTATAAACCAATGCATATGTAATGTATACAAATGTGCTTCACTGATGTTGCAATTTATTTTAAGAATAGACTATGTGTCTCATATACCTTTGTACTATCAAAGCACTTGAATTCTTTCTCAGCCAATGACATATCACAATATTGATGTATGTGCCTTTTTAGAAAATCTGGGGTAAGTCGTACCACTTCATTGCCTTTCAGCTCCGGATGGTTCTCTACCCACCTGCTGTGTGAAGGTAGGAAATATCTACCCTGGTTGATGACGAAGTTCAAGAAAGCTGGAGGCAAGGTGCAACAGGGGAAGGTTACATCACTGACTGAGGTAAGATTGGGATGCCGAATGAAACCATATTGCTTTGCTGCTGTCACAATTATTACTGTGCAACAGAAAAAGTTTTAATTTCAAGAAAAATTTAACATGTTCAGACGAAAAGGTTCAGAGTTCATTGTCCATTCACCTTGATTCACACCACAGATAGTGGTACTAGCTTGAGTACCATCCTCTGTAGTGACCGCTGTCTCAATACTTTTGCTTGCAAACCAAGTGTAAGTATTGAGCCAGCGGCCACTACGGAGGATGGTACTCAGGCTAGGTACTCATGCCAGTTTTAAATTTAATTATCTGTGAGCTAATACCCATGGATAAAATGGCCCATTACTGAAACACAATGTAGGGATGGATAGCATTGGTCTAATCTATAAATTAATTGAAACCACCTTACTGCACATCTAGAAGAAGGGTGTGTGTAGTTCTCTTATCAATATGTGAATCTACTAATGTCTTGACTCCAGCTTGCTGACCGCTACAATGTTGTAGTGAACTGCTGTGGGATCGGTGCCGGAGAGTTGGTGGGAGACAGCACAGTTCAGCCTGTTAGGGGACAAGTCTACAGGGTAAGGCCTTATTGGAGAAGAGATAGAGTGAACTTTGTGAAGTTAGTCTTGGCAAACAGATACAGAATACGCTCCAATTGGTTCCATCAAAATTTTGGCTTTTATGTTATTTGGGTGTTCCTTGTTTTACATCATAAGTTTCAGTGGCCACAGGGCAATGTGATTTTGTTCAGAACTAGTTAGGAAAAATGCAGTTTGATTTAAAAAGATTCTTACCAAAGCAGGGAACACACTACTAGTTTAAGAACACTTACCTTTATGTACTAGATATAATGTCAAAGTCTTATATCTTTTATGAAGATTGAATTTTTTATTAAATCACTTTACTTAATACATGGTACCTTAAGCAATACTTTTTCATGGATTTCTAGCCAGTGCAAGATTGTACAATCATCAGTGCAATCAGATATGAAGATTCTGGCACAGCTTACTCCACTAAGATTTTTACAATACCTGCTGTAACAGTTGTAGTGTTCTTCTAACTTCTCCATCACCAGGTACATGCTCCGTGGATCAAATGTTTCTTTGATGCTGAGTATGATGGACATGATTTCTATATATTTCCATGGTAAGAAGACGTAATTCTTAATTCTAAAGACATTGAGGGAACTAAGACATTTTAATCTTCACCTTGGACCATGCCTCTATATTGATTGGTCAGATCAGCTCAATGTTAGATGTCAAGCTTGTTTGGCATAAAAGACAGATGTAATTCAGATGTTCTGATCCAATACAGCATCAAGATTGATACCTATATACACAGATTTAATCTGCTGTTGGATTTCCATTTTAACTTTCGGGCCCAAGGTACACTTGTGATAATATAGTACATGTTATAACATTATATTTTGTTAAAGAATGTTCCTAAACTTGAACCATGCTTCAAAGTCTGACCAATTAATGTGTGGATGGTCCTTAGATGATGAAAATTAATATTGGTACCTCCCAACCTAATCAAAGCTGTGCTGCATTTATAAATCCTAGGTCAATGCACCCTGGGTGAAACACTATCTGATTGCTCATGAAGACTGTTATTATATCATCCCTTGGTAAGGAGTCACTTCTCTTTGTGTTCTATCACTTAAATTTCAATCATAATATGTTATACATGACCGTATTATCCTTTCTTTTCTCCCCTCTCCAATCGAATTTCATTTCTCATGTTATATGAATGCCCATGCCACTCCTGAAGTTTGACATTTCTTTTCAAGATGTCTAAAAGGACAAACATCTGGAAACTGTTTTTTAAAAAGTCTTTCTGGACTCATAATGCTCATTGTGGCGTGCATTTTTGTGGTCATGTTTGGTACAAGAACAAAACTTAAGCTAGGGCAGTCTTGTCATTATAAGGAACATTGAAAATGTCTGTCTAGTAGAACAGAACTTGTTTTCCAAGTGAACTTTAGCTATTGATATATTTCTGGGAACATGGCACGCTGATTTAATATGTTTGGTCCCAGATAGAAAGAAAATATGTGTAACTAGAAAACAATCAATGAAAATAATCTGTGCCTTAGTGCTTAGTTTTATGGAGTGAGTACAATCATATTTCCACCCCCCCCCCCCTACCCCACCATCTCCTTTTATGATGTCCTCTTGCTGTATTTACATTTTGAAATGTGTGGAAACCAAGGATATAAGATGGTGTGGCCCGAGAAACTTCAAAAGTAAACTTGACCTTGAGGTATTGTCCTTGCAGTTCCAACAATGTTGTTCTGGGTGGAACAGCACAGAAGGGGAACTGGAACCTCAGCCCACACCCCACTGACAGCAAAGCCATCTGGGAAGGCTGCTGCCAACTGGTGCCAAGTCTGAGGGTAAAGATCTTAAAATGTCAGGGTTTTGCATTTAGAGCAACGTGTTTAACAGATCGTCTAGGCAAGGGACGTTGTAGAAAACAATTATTTAGACGACTTGTCTGGCCTGAGCCTCCCATTGTCAGTCCTCCCTTCTGTTCCTGAATGGAAGTGTGTCGCTTTGAACATACAAAAATTTCAACCATTATTTCCTCCTTTATAGACAAAAATTGAAACTTCATAATATTATTTTCTGACTGTAAACAGTGTCAGAGAACTACATTGTAAGATGAAAGGGAAAGTTAGAGGACTTTTCTTTTTGCCCTGCCCTGCATCGAAGTATTTGCTAAGTTTGGGTAGAAGTTACGCAGCATCCTGGGCATATGCATTGGCCCTACTGATGAGAGGGCCTGCTTTTAAGATCAAGTGCAATTCAATCAAGAACTTTTAAGTATACTGCGATTCTCCAACCCCCCAAAGTGGCTTGACTTTTTTTTTCCACTTGGAAAGAGAGACATTTCTTAGTGCCACTCTGATGCTACTCTCAAGATCGCTGTTTTGTGTTTTGCTTCTTTTTTTTTTATGATGAGAAATTTTATGATGTCATCAGACAGCCAAATCAACAACTGGTACAGTGCATACTCTCATGTCTTTGTGCAGAAGTGCAAAGTGGACCATGAGTGGGTGGGGTTACGGCCCAGCAGGCCAAAGGTCAGACTGGAGAGAGAGTCGGTAGGGAAAGGTTCCTCCAGTCTTGAGGTGAGATGATTGATTAAGCTACTTATCTTTAATGCAACTTCTGCCATGTCCAAAGTCAATGTCAAGTTGCCAATAAAATTACGTTCTGGGATTCAAAAAATATTACCAGTAGAACCAGAACACTCTCCCCTGGAGTACAGTATTCCTTTGAGCTTTGAACAAGTTGGTGTTGAAGGGACCAGGTTTTTGTATTATGTGAGTTTGTTTGTGCTCCTACCAGGTAGTGCACAACTATGGCCATGGTGGGGCGGGGATCACCCTCCACTGGGGGTGTGCTCAACAGGCGGCCAGGCTAGTGCAGGAGGCACTTAGCTTACAGCAACTCAAACCCAAACTGTGAAGAGCACAAAACACAACGTTGAACTGTAATTTCCAACATGAAAATCGGACTTACCCATTTGAAACTGACTTCTTGAACAGCTGCAGTCTTTGTCAAGGAATGAACAATCCACTGCTTCTGTGATGTCACATTGTCACCTTGACAAAGACTGGAGCTGTTCAGTTAAAAATTGGATAAGTCCAATTTTTGTGTTAGATTACAGTGTCAACTTTTCCAGAATCACTACTACTCTCTCTTTCTCAAAAGAGTTCAGATTAAGAATACTTACAGTATAGTGAATTTATGAGGTTTAGGTAATCTTATGTGCCAAAAAAATAATGTTCTTGGATTCATTAATTCAAACCTTTTGACTTATGTTCACTTCAAAGTACCAAATGATGTCTAAACTAGTGCCATTTTAAAAGGGTTTATATAATCAAGAGATTTTTTTAATGATTTGTTCATGTACATGTAATGTTTCAACTGAAAACTTGTTGTATTGTTGGGTCCTTTTGTGTTTGTTTCAAAAGAATGTACTGTCTGTCATTTATTTGGGAGTTAATAATGCAATATTGTAACATCTAGTTTGGTGCCAAACATTTTAGATAATTGTATATCAATTATGTTAAAAGAAGGTGCTTAAATTAATCTTTGTTGCAAATGCCAAATTGTGCCAATTATACAGAGTTTGTGATTATACAAATGTACAATAGTCTGCTAACAAAGTCATTCACCAGCAGCTATTTGTTAATTTCTTTGTAAACAGGGTCATTAAAATGCAATAGTTCTAAATATAGTAAATTGTTCTTTATTTTTTATTGTCTGTGGGAGGTCTGTGTTCAAGGGAAAAAATTGCAACAGTTTTATTTTGCTGCAGCATAACAGACTAATTGCAACTCCAGATTTGACAGACTCTAGACTCTAAGTTTATGATAGACAAAAATTATGGTTCTTCTATCAGAAAAAAAATTGGTGTGTTTCATCTTTTTCGTCTTCTTTTACTGCTTAGCCCTTGTTTCAAGGAATATTAAAGTAAAAGTGTAATGATCTTTAATTGTGGAATTGTAGTCCAATTACTGCCTGGATGGGTTTACTAATTAAAAGAGACTGAAAATGTAGTAGTAGTAGTAGTAATTGATTTATTGAGAAATAAAATGTACAAATCAACATTGCAGCCAAAACTGAATTGCACCAAATTTTACAGACAATTTCAACTTGAAGGATAAAGACCACAAAATGATTTACCAATAAATTATACACAGTTGTAATACTAATTGCCCTCCCCATCACTTTGTGATGCATTCAAATAAACAAAAGTGACATCAGTAACAAACAATTCCATTAGTCTGGCCCACAGTTCTAATTGGCCATGATTGTCACACTGTATCCACCCACTGGGTGGGTAGGATTGTGCTGCTGCCCTTTCTGCCAGAGGAAGCCCATGTCTTGGGAGGAAGTCACACTCACATGTATCAAAGAGAGGGCCTGGTTTGTATGCAGGTGGCATCTGTCCAGCACAACTTCTGTGGGAATGGGCAAAGTGCCAGCAATACTGGCCAAATGCTTCTCAATAGGGCCATTCCATTGTCAACATGCTTGGGGGATGTAACAATTAAGATAAAAAGATGTGTGGTAGGGGCCTTTCCGGTTCATGTGGGTGGCCAGGAAAGGTTGTGAAGAAAGGATGAGGGAAGAAACAGATTTGTGGTGTCTTTAATGATAGTTGAAAAATAGTTATCCATCATTCAGTTTTCAGACATCTGCAAAATTATTCTCCAAGCAGAGGTTTCAGTTAAGGGATATTACTAGTGGCCAGGATTTTATAGGTTCAGGGGCAGCTGTAAGAAATTTGGAGAGTATACTGTAAACTCATTTAAGTACGCGGAGATTTAATTTTGCGTTAGCGGAAAATGAACTTTTCGCGGTGATTTTTATTTCCCACTAGCACCATGCACTGCCATGGAAAGATGTTTGTGGTGGTTTTAAATTTGCAGTGAAGCATTAGACCACCACAAAAGTTTCTGCATTTACAGTAGTTTTCAACCATCCCACCCCCACCTAAACTAAAATGGAATGTCCCCAAAGATGGACAGCACTTCCTCCTCCAGCTGGGCAGTGGGTTGGCTGGGACAGACTTATGGGGTCCCCAGAGACAGAATGACTCATTCATAACACATTTCCTATGGGAGGGCCAGTGCCAAATGTGTTTTCCTGGTGCAAGTCTGTTCTGTCCACTCTGTCAGGTTTCAGTTTCCAAGGTACATGTAACTATGTCACAGTATGTGTAGCATGAGTCAATCTCTCATCCTGAGTCACAAAGTTGAACAGAGACTGACTGTGCCTTTTACCAAGGTCTGATGTCCCCAGTGACAGTGGCGTAGCTCTCCCATCAGGTAAGTGATCATAAGTGTCTGCTGTGGATGTTCCTAGTATCTAGATCTATTTCTTATACAATTATAAATAAGCCTTGTCACACATGTAGCTAGAGTTTTATCTATCTGATAGGTAGCTGCCACATTGGACTGTTGAATTTGCCAAATGTTGGTGATGGTCTGGCTGACTCTCACTACTAGTCGCAAGCTGTCTGGTAGCCTGGATACCAGACTTTCCACAGCAGACTTTCCAGAGTCTATACGGGTTTACGGAAAAGGCTGGGCTGTCTACCTGGGCTGTCTACCTGGGCTGTCTACCTGGGCTGGCTATCACGTCAGGCTACTTGGACCTACGAAAGCCCATTGGGACAAAAGCTGTTTTAGCTGTAGGGGTTGTTTGTGCTCGGCAAAGAAGCTGTGTCTGAAGGATCTGTGTGTTATTATGTGAATGAGCTGTGTGAAGTGGCAGTGTGTGAAGGAGCTGATTGCGAAGGGGCTGTTTGTGAAGCAGCAGTGTTTGAAGGAGTTGTGTATGTTACATATCCCAGAGGTTCTGGGTTCGAATTAGTTGATATGCCACCGATCTTGTGCACTTGAGAAGGGCTTTTAACACGACTTTCCTACCTTCACTATGGTAGAGAAAAGAGTACCTAGCTTCGGTGAGGGCCATTCCTCAGATAGAGCAAAGAACCCATCACACTTACGGAAAAGACTAGGGGTCCTTCCTTCCCAGTGTAAGTGGTTCAAAACCTTAAATCCTATCAGCTATGGCCACACCTGGGGTGATTGCTGTCGTATTGAGGTCTATTTATTTATTTCTGTCTTCTTTAACCAGGGTAGGCTCCCATCAGTGACAAGCACTGCTTTTCAGGGAGGCCCTGGATACATACACAAATTACACATACATACAGTACAATATTTACATGATTACAAAAACCAAAACCACTTATATCCTTTTCCTGAGTTAGCAACGAATGGCAGCAGTTCCAGACCCTTGCACTTTAGCAACGCGTATTTTAAGCTCCTCACAATTCAATTGTCAATCCTAATGTATGGCACAGAAGCCTGGGCCCTGACAGCCACTGAAGAACGGCTCCTGGACGCCTTTGACCAACTAGCCACAAGTCTTAAGACTAATCCAATAATAATAACCCGATAAGTCGTGTTAATAGCCCTTCCCAAGGGCACAAGATCTGTGGCATATCAACTGATTTGAACCCAGAACCTGAGACTGGGTTATGTAACACACACAATAGCTTCACACATAGCTTCTTCATGGAGCACAAACAACACCTACTGCATAAACAGCTTTTGTCCCAATGGGCTTTCGTAGGTACAAGTAGCCTGACGTGATAGCCAGCCCAGGTAGACAGCCCAGGTAGACAGCCCTGGTAGACAGCCCAGCCTTTTCCGTAAACCCAGTCTATACAGCCCAACTCGGCAGTAGGGCAAACATTCCCAAGGAAGTTGTACAGCTGAGTTAGACCCTGATTGCACCAATAGATAAAATTGATAGATATTATTGAGATTGATAGATATTATTGAGATGATCGGGTTGGAGTCCGGTATCCAGGCTAGCTGTCTGGAGGAAGTTGAGAGACACCAGAGAAGAGGACAGGAAGGATGAGACTTATGGCCTGGCCTGGCCTGGCCTGGCAGCAGTCAGGGCTCTAGAGTTGAAAGGGTGAAAAGCCATTCACTTCAGCATGGGGTATGATTAGGCACATATTCAAGTTGAATACATTGAAGCAGAAATATTTTGACCATAACAGAATATCACAAAAGGATGGAGTTTTCATAGTTTCTACTTTTGGTGAAACACATGTCACTCCTGAAAGAGTCAGTCTAGAATTTGGAAATTTGAACTGCCAGCAGTGGCACATGATGTCTTTTAATATATTCTTTGGATACTTCATTCACTCCATTAGCTATCATTTCTAAGCAGATGCTAGGATGAATACACGAATAGTTGCAAAGATGTCTGGCTGACTCTGACAATACCAGAAATATTGAATCAGCAAGATTTTATAGTCGTCCACCCCTAACATCTGCTTGGAAATTAAATAATGAGTTTGAAAATACCCAAAGGCATTGTTTACATCTTTACAATTTTTCTTTTTGATTTACAAGTCTTCTTTAATTTAGTTCTGTTTTGTTTTGTGTACCAGGCTTAATTGCTTTCAGATGTAGAAAAGTTTTTCTTTTGATCAGCAATATTTCCTTGCGGCATTGACACTGACTGAAGAATAGTAAAAGCTGAAAACAGAAGAATAGTAAAAGCTGAAAACAGATGGTTAGACACTTAGAGCTGACGGCATCTTGTTAGTGTGCCCAAAGCGGACACCTTGGGAGAATTCAATGGGGAATGTTGAGAATGGGGTGGAAGGGTATGTCTTAAGGCATTAGGTCATGGCTGTGTTTAATGTAGAGGGAAGTGGGTGGGTAGCACTCCCTGGCCTTCAGACAGTGATTAAAGTGCAAACAGACAATAGACTACATTCAGCAGATTCAGGGCAAGGTTACTGGAGAAATGTCATCGCAGTTGTCTGTAAGGTTGGCCTTGTAGAACATGGCACAGAAACAAATTGACTTTGATTCATTCAATGGCAGTCTTTTCCCTTTTTGGTCGTTGAAGTTTTAATCAAACACTGACTGCCACAGATTTTTCTCATGTGCTCCCAAAATGTCTGGTATACCAATTGTGTATGGATATTCACAGATGGAAAAAATAGACCTCACCATAAGGCTTAACATTTTCTTCCATCCCACTCATTGTTTGAGAGCCCACGTTGTTGATTTTTGCCAAACTATGTCTTTTTAAGCATATCAAAGTACATTTTACATGTCATGAAGCTCAGATTGTTTGAAAGGACAAGGTTAAATCATTGTCTGTCTCAACAAGAAACTTTTCTGTCCTGGGATGGATGGACAAGTCCCTCTCCCCCTATTCTCCAAGCAGAGGTTGGGCCATGGAGGAACATGTATTAGTCATTGGGATTTTTACTGGATTGCTTCCCTCAGAGGGAAGGCATACAGTAAAATCATGGTACTATCTCCATGATCCAACCTCTGCTTGGAGAATACTCTCCATCCAACCCCGTGCCCAACCCCTCTCTGCCCTCTGCATCTTCTTAGAGATTAGTACAACATGTTATGCTCCACCCATTCCATGTGCTCTGGCTCAGAATAATTGGACATGCCTGTGAGATGGAGAGGAAGACATGTCTGACACGGCTCATTGGTTCAGGTCAACCCATATACAGGACAGCCAACCACAAAAGACTGAAACTAGTGAATGAGGATCAGAGGCCCAAGAGATTTTTTTCTAGAAAACCAGGAATTCCCTGTAGCTAAGAGGTGTGCAAGGTTGACTTTGTTTTTCTTTGTTGTTAATGTACATGTTCTGAGAGAAGACTTGCAAGTCCTACGGTAGTACCTAAAAATTCAGAAATAAACCGTAATTTTGATGTCGATACCATATAAGACTTTTTCCAAAGATTTCTGATGATTCCCATGAATTTCTCTCCCTTTCATTCCCAGCTAAATAGTTGAAATAAACAGCTGTTGGTGAAATAAACAACTGTTTTTTAATGCTCGTCTCATCTAGAAATTCTCACAACACAAAGTTTGCGAGATTATTCTAACAGTAAAACGGTTTGCAATATAGCTTGCCCTGTGACCGAATGTTAAGCACTAGAATGAAGGGAATGTGACCTTAAAATGTGTGACAGTTGTGTTCAACTTTGTTCTCGTGTGAGTTATGGCAGTTTTGACAGATGACATTCAAACATAGGTAAGAAAAAATTTCCCATGCCATAGCCTCCATCACCAGTCATGACCTTGTCTGTGTTAGTGATTATCTAGTTGTGGATGCAATATCACTAATAAAACAGGTTATGGTATGATATGGTAGAAAAAGTTTTGACACATGACATTCAAACATAGATAAGAGTAACTATTTCCCATGCCATGGCATTCACCACCAGTAATGATCATGACCATATCTGCTTTCAATTAGTAGTAGGGAACAATTGTTTTGTTCATATCGCTAAAAGAACAGGTTTTCTTCGAAAAAAACTACAGGGATGGGGAGAGATACTCGTGGTATAATTCAGCCCAGTCTGAGAAATCTGCTGAATGTCTAAGGCTCTCAGCTGCTAATTGCTTTGTCAGTGGTGATGATGAGTGTGTACTTAGCCAGTCTGGTGTAACTACTTCAATTCTGGGCTGTGCTGGGGCATAATGAGGACCAAGCAATAATGCAGATAGAGCAGGAAAGAAACTTGGGCCAAATCAATTTCAATCCATTTTGGTTCTCTGATTTTTGTTTGAAAGTTACATAAATGGAGGAGACAGACTGGTAAACGTTTAGAACAATTTATTTTACAGCTTTTAATGCATCAATAAAGGGAAAAATAGCAACTTAGTAGGCAAGCTTTTGGTGCTGAAATTTGAGTATTTGGGGAAGGGGTGAATATAAGAAACAAGACGTTAAATTGGTTTGGCCTAATAGGGGTGAACCGTGTAAGCAAGCAGAGTCTAGCCAGTGACCTGGAGAAAGTCGGTCATAATATATTGCACCAAAGAAACCCTTCTACTTCACTGGAACAAGAAAAAAATCTTTCCACATCACAATAACCAACTTATAATTACAAGCATGAGAAAAGTTAACTCCGACTACCACCAGTCGTTAGTGGTTCTTCCCCCACTGTGTGATGTAACAAAGAAGGTAGACCTGGATTTACTTGAAATACTGAGTCTGGTGACGTTGGTTTGTTTTTTCTTCCCTCCAGTAAAGAATCCAAATCCCACTTGAGGTTCAAGCAAGTGGCACAGGAAGTTGTCGGCAGACATGGCAGGCAGAGCAGTGCTGTTGGCCTGGATGTTGCTTCTAGTGTTACACTCTACAGGAGGTAGGTTCACGTTAAATCATTATCAAGGAGGCTACAGGGTCATACTAAGCATGATGTTATGCCCTCTGCAAATTCTAAGGAAAGTAGAGCTCTGAAAAAGTGATCAGCAGATGTTTTTGGATGAATAATTGAATCCCTGAAAAAAAAGTAGGCAAACCTTGGAGTTTTGTACACCTGGAGTAGTGTAGTATTAAAGACTTACTCTATCTGGAAAGAAACATGATGCCACAAGGTGTATTGTACAGCTCTTACCTTTGTTGCAAAAATCTACATCCAGGCAAGTTAATCAATTTGAAATGACACATAATGACTCTCCCCTGTACTTCCCTTTCCTCAGAAAATTGGATTTTCATGGCTCATTTTGTACAGGACACGGCAAATGTCTTACTTCCAATTAGACTGCATGCCATCTCACTATATTCTTAGTTCGGCCGGCTTAGCAACGATCCTGACATAAACAAGGATGTAGCATGGCACCCACTCAATTCCGAACAACACAGACTCTTTTGTTCCTCCCTCAGGTGTAGTAGATGTCACCGTCGTCAGTAAGTTCCAGTTCATTGAGGAGTTAGCGGACACCTGGCTGTACTGTTACTACACAGGCACTGTCGTCAACCAGAACAGGTAACATCAATTCTCATAATTCCTCCAGATGCCATCATACCATCACATAAATAGATACTAGTATATGAATACATGACTTCAAAGTGATTAAAAGAGATGTGCTAATGCAACATCTGTATACACATTTCAGATATTTAGGTGTTTAAGACAATTTTGAGAAAGTATTATGGCACCTTTTGGAATGATGAGAGTTGATATCACATACTTATAAAGTTTTTAACCTCCATCCACACCAAAAGGAGGACGTCTGAACAAATTTTGTCCTCAGGCTGAACTCCAAGTTTGCTCTCCTTCACTTGGCAGTCTAGGCAAATTAGTCTCCAATTGAGATTTTTGTAAGCACAATGGTTTCCAACCTTTTACATGCCTTGAAATATCTATGAAACCATCCATTTGAAGGGGACCTCCCCGTGATGAGTTTCTTTTAGTGTTGGAACAAAGTTTAAACATTTCTCAACATCCCCATGCTCTTTGTTCTCTATGATATATCTAAGTTAGGGTAACAATAGACTTTGGGTTTAATAGTGAGAGCATAGGCTGACATAGAACATAGGGCTGTAACTGCATGTAAGGTACCTTAAGTTGACTTCCATTCTGACTGATAAGTATGTATCCAATGCAAATATTAATATGCATGCATTGTGATATGTCAGGTACCCATTTGGCCTGGAGGTCGACACCGGCGCTGGAAGACTATTCACACGGAAGAGGAACAGCGGTGGCTCTGCCGGAGCCAAGAGCGTGAAGATCTGGGACGAGTCGCGAGACTTCAGGGTGGGGGCCTTCTCCTGTCAGGTGAAGAGCGCTGATGGAACCATAGAAAAGGCCATTACCTTCAAAATGAAGTCGGAGGGTGAGTACAACTTAATCCTGATCAGGCTTAATGCATTTCTCTTACCTGCAATTTTGTTACTTGTTAAAATATTCAGAAAATACAATATACCTAAGCTGTAAGTGATTTCTAGAAAATGAAATCGAAAGGCGAGTAAACCTTTTTCTGATCAGACTTCAAAATACTTTTTTCTGTTAAATACCCACAAAATTGCAAGTTGTCAAGGCTCTTTCCCGCGAACCTTTTTGCAAATACAACCCATCTAAGCTGTATCTTAAACCAAGATAAAGAAAAGACCGCCGTCAGTAGGTGAGTAAGCTAGGGCGAATCTGGCAAATCACTTTCATCATTAGGGACTGCGAATATTTGATCAACCGCCAGAGTAGTAATTGCTGCTGGGTTCACCTTTCCCTCCTTGTCCCCTAAGAATCACTTTGGACCAGTCCAAAAAGCCCAAACCTCAGTGGACTGATTCTGGGCCTCACACAAAACAAACACTACTAATTGGTTCATCCAACACAAACAAAGGGTAAACCAAAACAGATGTGCCCATTAGTAAGTCCATTCCTTCCAACAGTCTCTTGGACAAATGTTTTAAAGGTTTTTTCAACAGCACTGTACTGTGATGCTGACGGAATTCAATTTTATTTTTTTATCATTTTGTGATACAATGTTTGTATATCAGGTCTCCAGCTTTAGATGTTTTTCTCTCCTACTCTTGTTTGAATCTTTCCTTTATAGGGATAAGAACCAAGCAATTTTGGTGTTGGTTAGTTTATCCATAAAACCATTTTTAGCTTACGAAATGTATAATATATAATTATACATTTTCATCAATCTCGTGTCATGGAGTTCAGATTGTTGGACATACAGGGGGAAATGTTTTGTCCATTCTAACGAGCGAATTTTGATTTTGAGATGGATGGAGGGATGGGCCCTGTAACTGTGTAAGTGATCAACCATTCATAGATGAAAATAATCAAGTTCAGGCACTGCAAAGAAAAGGCAACAGCACCTGATTAATCTTAAAATTCCGCATTGACTTGTTTCAGCCGATGTTTGGCCAGTGGCCTTCACAGTGACAGCCAACATAGGAGACCCCGTGACCCTACAGATGGTGGAGAAGTCCAGTAGAACCGGTACTCTGCAGTGGAGGAAGGACGGGACGGCCGGATCTGTCTTGGATGGACAGACTGGACTCAACCTGAGCATAGACAGTGTCCAGTCTTCTGATGAGGGGATTTATGAGTGCTACTACCAAGGGTTTAATGATGGAAAGCAAGGCATCATGAGGCTCATTGTGAGAGGTAAAGTTGCATGCTTTAGCTTTTCAAGACATTTTAATTACCTTGCTTCCGGCTCTGTAATCAATAAAGAAGTACATGTACATCTTCTGAACAACAGTTTCAATCATAAAGTCAATTATAACATTAACATGTACAGTCACAACATGCATAAGGACCACCTAGCCATTGTGGTCACAATTTTCCCCATTCACCCAAGCATTCTACGAGGGGCGGTCAATAAGTAATGCCCCTGACCCATTTTCCATAGCAGGAGATTAATGAAACTTGGCACAGTTATCAGTCTTTCTCTTCATATAGGAACCACCCGGAGTTATGCATTTCTCCCATCGCTTGATGCAGCTCTGGACACCGTTTTTGTAGGACACCCCAGGTTGGTCCTCCAACAGATGCCTCATCAATGGCAGAAGATGGACGACCAGGTCTGGGCCATGTTTGAATTCAGGATGCCAGCGTTTTACAAGGTCATATGATGGGGCATCATCACCATAAGTTTCTTTCATTTCATCAAAAATCTTCTTTGGTGTGCGTCCTTTCAAATACAAAAACCGGATCACTGCGCGACACTCAACTGGTTCCATTTCACACCTGGTCCATTTCGCACCTGATTCAGTTCAAACACCAGTAAATCAAAAACTACAATTAGTTCAGAGCTGTTTTTTGCAACATAACCTATAAATATATGAATCATCTAGATCAGACGACTAGAAGTGGGTCAGGGGCATTACTTTTACACAGACAAAATTTCATCTAGATCAGACGACTGGAAGTGGGTCAGGGGCATTACTTATTGACCGCTCCTCGTAGAATCCACTAAGTAGTGACCATCTGCCTTTCCTCAGGTCCATTTGGTGGTCACTATGGACAAGGTTCTGCGTGACATAAATCAATGATTAGTTCACATTTTGTCGTATAATCACCGCAGGTTGTGCTGAAAATAAGTGGGGCCCATCCTGTGCTGAGGACTGTCCTGTGTGCTACAATGGTGGAGTCTGTGATGACAACACTGGGGAATGTGTCTGTCCTCCTGGATTCCATGGCTTCTACTGTGAAAGTGGTAAGAATGAGCACTTTTGATGGTCATTTCAGTACTAAGGACAGTAAACCAAAATTTTTGCTTACATTCTGGGTTGCCTATTTGTAACTATATGGATGATTAATGTCTCTAGCAAATAATTGTCCCTTGGGCCGATTTTTAGAACAATTAAATCCAATGAGTCTGTAGCTATATAGAAAATAGTAAACCCCAGTTAATTGATGTTAGGGTTGTTCCTACCAGTATATGTGTCTAAACTTTAAAGTCAACATATACAATAGTGTTGGGACATTGGCATGATACACTGTTTTCCTTGTCCCACAGCATGTGCTGATAACAAGATCGGCACTACCTGTACCCGACAGTGCACCGATGGAGACTGCACAGGTCAGCTGCTCTGTGTGACGGATCCGTACGGCTGCTCATGTGCTGCTGGGCTCATGGGCATAGAGTGCACTACAGGTACTTTGTTCTGTTCTATTCTATTCTTAGCTATTTCTATTCTATTCTATTCTATTCTATTCTATTCTATTCTATTCTATTCTGTTCTACTCTATTCTATTCTATAATTCTGTTCTATTCTATACTATTTTGTTTTATTCTATTCTATTTTATTCCACTCTATTCTAATTTCTATTCTAATTTCTATTCTATTCTATTCTATTCTATTCTATTCTGTTTTATTCTATTCTATTCCAATGTTCTATTCTATTGAAAATGGAAAGCATTTTATACAGGTCAGCTATATACAACATCAACCTTACTTGTACGTTGGTGGTAGCTATCTATATAGAAGTACAGACAATAGGCAAAGTACATTGCTAAACACAGACTTCACAGTTCTTACTATTATGTTCATCCTGTGTACTGCCAATTGATCAAATGTGAGCAATGTTTTCTGCTGTTCCAGTGTGTCCAGAGGGCTGGTACGGAGCAGGCTGTACTCAGACCTGCCACTGTGCTGACGGACCTTCTGCCTGTAACATCAGGACTGGAGCCTGTACTGGGGGGTGTCAGGAGTTCTGGACTGGAGAGTCATGTCAGATTGGTATGTGGGCAGAGACTTTAATTGTACAAAGTCATGTATAACATTCCACAGATTGAGGATCTAAAAACTTGCATTAATTGTTACCATTGCCTACATGAAGACAAAAATCCCAAATGTACAATGCACATGTACTTCATGTTAACTTAATAGTAGCAAAAGACTTAAAAGTTTAACACATTAGAGAGCATGGTACCATGCAGCAGTAGCCACAAAGACCACAACTTTTGGACCAAAATTGTTCCACATGTTATTTACCTATGCAACAAAGTTGCGGGAGGATCTAAGGTCACAGGAATAGCAAGAGCATTAGAATAAGAGATGATTTTACAGTCAATTCTGATAGAATCGCTGTCATTTTGCCTCAAGGACAGACTCTTATTAGCTTTAATTTATTCCCACAAATGCAGCTGATTGCAACACGGGCACCTTCTGTCTGAATGGGGGGACATGTTTCTCCACCTACAACACACTGCACTGCAGCTGCACAGGTGGCTGGGAGGGAGACAGGTGTGAGATAGGTTAGTAGTCGTGTCTCTCTAATAGAAAAATAAAATTTTAATAATCATGTCAGTAACGCTGAATCACTGTCACTGTCACGGTCATTGTGTATTGGTGACTCCTGTCTAACTAATAGTATATGACTTGTACCAAGCAGTTACAGAATTGCTATACACATATCAACAAACAGAGCGTCACAAAACCTCAAGACATTTCATCCATTTTTTTTCCTTTCTCCAGATAAGGATGAGTGTGCAGCAGGCGACCACATCTGTGAGGACACCTGTGTCAACACACCTGGCAGCTACACCTGCACCTGCAGCGTTGGCTCTCAGCTGGCAGGAGATGGCCATAGCTGTATCAGTAAGTTGACACCTCTTGTACTGCATTTTTGACTTTGTCAAATGTACCAATGGAGGCTGGTCATCAAAAGTTGCTATTCAACCAAAACGAAAGTGTCTTCACATTCAAACTTTGCATCTATGTGTTTCTGGTTTGTATTTTTTTAATGATTGAACCAAAGTGTGTGGGGGTATGGAAGGTATTGGTCATAACATGGCCATCCCTTTTATGAAATAATATTTGCTTTTGATTAGAAGATTGTTTGATTCAGGATAGCTCACCCACAAGTGTGTACAACTGTCATGAAAAGCTCAATAGCAATGACACTTTGTAAATGTACAATGTAATGTTATTTTTCTGGCAGACAAAAGTATAGTCTTAAGTCCTCAAAGTCATCACCTCTTATTCCACAGGTCCAGCAGAAGTCAAACCAATCATCTCTGCTTTGCCTGATCCACCTAACTCCAACAGTGTTGAGCTCACATGGTCTCTACACACGGAACACTTCAGTGGTGACATCAAGTATTACCTCATCAAGTACAGGCAAACCTCTGGTCCAGCAGAACAACAGACTATCCGTCAAACATCCGATAACATCAGACCTGCATTGGTGGGGGGTCTACAGGTAGACATGCATATCCTGCTTTCCCAGTGTAGGGTTGAGCTGCATACCTTAAAGGGGCATTCCACTCCAGACGGGACTGTTATTTTCCGATAGATATTAATTGTAGGAACTGAGAAATGTATGCTGCGTAACATTATACCATAAAGTACCGGTTAGCCCCACTTGCATCAAAAAGCATTCAATCTTCTACAAAACTCCCCAAGTGCCCTCTAATCAAATTAATCAATCTCAGCCTATGGCTGCAAACAATATGCCTGACAACGCCTGACTTAAGTTAGGTTACAAAGCTAATTTCAGGATCGCTAAGAAAAAATCGTCTTGCTATGTGGTCTTGTGATGTGCTTAGCTGTCCTCTGATTTATGCTGAAAAAATTCACAATAAAAGGAAGTGTCATACAGGTAGATTAAGGTATGAGACTGGATGAAATAACTATATACTTGAGTGTGCGTCTTTTTGATTTTAATAGTACTGAACCCATTCTCTGTCAGCATGCAGCCATACTGTGGGTTTTCTTGACACAATTTATCTTTAATGAACAGTCTACTTTACATCTTCTCAAGTTATATTTTTAAAACTGATGGCTTGTATGTCAGTAATTCAAGAGTCGTATATCACTGTTCAGTTGTCCTCAGTATTACTTACATCCATGCAAACGCCTGTGTTGTTTATTATTTTATGTTGAAAATGCCTTTAATGTTGCATGTTGTTTTATTTATAGGTGTACACAAACTACACATTCTCCATCCAAGCTGTGCTGGAAGAGATTGTTGGAGAGTGGAGTGAGCCTATTGTGTTACTGACTGAACCTGGAGGTAAGCAGTTATCCATGTTGTTGTTGGCATCCTTCTGTCTCAAGAGACAATGGAGTAGGCAAACAGTCACTAGCCGACATGAGTTCGGCGACCTGTTTGCCTGGCCTGCATGATTTTTTTAAGGTGAAAGAGGGGTGTACAATTCCTTCTCCACCCACTCGTCTACTGACGTGAGTGCACAATCTTACATTGTATAGCTATGACCACATTGGACTTACCCTACAACTGACCCTGCTCACCAACATCCAATGCTTAAATACACCCAGAAGCATCCAGAAGTCTTACATAGTTATGCTGAGGTTTACGCATTCTATTGGTGTCTTGACCTTAAATCTCGTATCTGAGCTGAAAATTTGATGGTATGCATGGGGGAGGAGGCAGAGTAGGTTTTTTTTTCAAATTGCATTGCAGTGAATGTAAGGGAAAATATTAAGATAAAGAGATCATCCATCTGAAACTGCAACCGCTATGCCATATCTGGCCACTAGGGAAGAGTCAGCCCAGCTACCATTTAACAACCCCTCTCTGCCTAAAACCACAACCAATGCAAACGTGTTGCCAGAAGGCCACCTCAGTAGGGAAAGGGTTAAAACTTTATCTCATTCCCTGCACACTTTCAATGGGATATCCTGATGTGGAATTTAAAACCTTCCTTTAATCTTGTACGTTGTTTGTCCGCTCAGTTCCTTCTGTGCCAAGGAATGTGCGGCTTGTGAACGTCTCCTGGCACCAGTTAGAGTTGACCTGGGGTGAACCCGATGTTGTGTTGGGCCCCTACATCAACTACAGGGTGGACCTGTACAGGCCTGGGGGGCTAACCTGGGTGTGGGACCATGGTCGTCAGAACTACCGTGAAACCTCGCTCATCATAGACCATCTTGAGCCTGCTACAGAGTACAGGGTGGAGGTAAGATTACTAGTCTAAGAATAAAGTAAAATAACTAAAAATAAGATTTCTAAGAAGGGGTGAATATAACTGTTGTCTTCTACAATATGTCAGCATTGAAAGAAAAAGCTGGGAGTGTGGGACCATCATCGTTGAGACTACTGTAGAACCTTATTCATCATAGACCGTTTGGAGCCTGCTCAAGCTAGTATACAGATTAGAAGTAAGAAGAAGGGAAGATAACTGCCACACCTCTGCCGCACCTCATTTTGGTTTACCTGTTGTGTTTTCTTTTCCCAGATCACATCTTACAATGGGAAATACCCAAGTAAAGAGGTTTTTGTGGAGGCTATCACCAGTGATGGCTGTAAGTACTCTATATACAATTTTGTATTTGCCTTAGTAGTTACTTCTACTACCTCTATGTTAGATACATAGGATATAAAGTTCTACTCTGTAAGACAACTAATCCTTGAAAATAGTGCTGTTAAGTACATGTATCAACCTTATAACTAGATTTTATGTAGTAGTAGTAGTATCTAATATTTTATTATACTGCTGCTGGGATCACTGACTTGGTAGGCAGCAGTCGGCTAGTCTTCACACCGCACTTCCATGCAACTCTGCCCAGCGGGCTCACCCTAGATCCAAACATGCCAAAAATTGGAATGTAAGTTGATTTCATGCTTGAATTATGACAAATGTCACATTTCATTTTCAGGTTGAATAAATACTTGTATTACATTAAATCTTGCACCATTGCTGATGCCTCCTTTGAATAGTTTTGCATTCGCATTGTCATGCTAGTGAGACATAGTTTACGAAAAGACATTTGGATTGACATCATGTTCAAGAACAAGATGGTGGCAGAACAGTACTATAATCGTTGTGATACTGAAGGGAGCACTGGACCTATACACTGTACCAGAAAGTACTTTGGACCAGGTACAAAAAACCTAAACCTCAGTGGACCAATTTTGGACCTGAACCAAAGCAAACACTAACTGATCGGTTCATCCAACATTAACAAAGGGTAAAGAAAAGCAGATGTTCCAAAGTTTCTTGTATGACACTGTTTCTATTGCACGTGTTAACTAGATCCTACGGCACCTGAAAAAGTACAGACAAATGAGACAGACACAGCCTGTCAAGTGATGTGGAGCCCACCAGAAAAGACACATGGCACCATCACCAAATATACTGTAAGACAATAGCAATTATTGATATTATTACCTAATATTCATTAAGCAAAATAGTTGCATTGATTGTAAGGGACAATTGATACAGCCTACTTATGATGATAAAGTTTCAATTGTACTTAGTACTAATATCAATATTTTTCTGTGAATGTTTTTGCAAGCAGCTAACAATCCTTCAGCACCAAGGACAGTAAGAATGGTCTACATGTAGTTGTTATTTAAGTACACTGTACTGTATGCTTACGTGGTTCATCTTACAATGTTAAGACAGCACAATCTCCTCATCTTCTGGGAATAGGTCCAAACATCTATGCTTTATGCTTATATTAGAACATAGAGGACAAACATGTTGAGAAAAAAAGAGTTTCATTGTACATTTGTATCATACTTTCTGCTAGGTGTACTACTCCTGGAACTCACTAGATGGCGCTGACTACGGCAGCTTTTTGGATCTAGTTGAGGTGTCCCCAACCTCCCATTCTGTTATCCTGCTGAAGACCGGCCATATAGAGAAGGAACTGAAGCCTAATGCTAACTACAGCATCACTGTGGCTGCCTCAACCTACACTGGGCAGGGCAATCTCAGCCTTCCTGTGTACTGCACTGTACCACCTGGCAGTAAGGGCATTATTCTTGCAAACAGTATTAGCCAAATAATGTAAATGTAGGAGCTTGAGGAATGCAAGCCACAGTGGAAAAAGTCGAAAAAAGACTCACGATGACAACTGAAGGAAATTTCCATGGAAGGAGATGCAGAGCCAGTAGCTAATGATGAAGATAATAATGATAATGGTTCAAATTGCTGTTTGTTTTGTGTTAAGTATTGAATACAGCTTTCAATTCTTAACCTACTACACGTGAAATCTCTCAAATTTGTTTTGAATATCAAAACGGATCTTTAGTTGAAAAATAATAAAATCTTTCATTTTGCTAATGTAACTAGTAATAAAGTCACTCAATTTTTCATTCCTACAGAACCAGCCAAGCCTGAGTCACCTGTCCCCATCCTGGAGAACATCACCTCCATCACCTTCCCTGTCACTCTCCAGCCAGCCTCACAACAGTATGGACCAGTACAGTAAGTTTCTTCTGTAAAAGTTTCTGGAAACTGGAAATTGTCAGTGCTTAGCATTTGAAAGAATTGAACTTCCCTCAATTCATACAGGACTGTAAAAAAAAAAAACTAGTACCTGGTTGGGGTGGTAAAAGGCAATTGAAGGAGAGGGTTGGGTTCTACTGTGCCCTAGATACAACCTAGATATCAACCCACTCACTGCACTTACAGCCTCAAAAAGGCCATGGAACTACCTTCCCTTATCGAGCTTGTTGTTCTGTGTAATTGGTACTAGAATATGTTACTATTAACTTGAGTGCAAGGGCCAAGGCCACATTGTCCAAAATACAGATATGACCAAAAAATGTCACCCTGAAATGTTCCAAACACAGCTGTTACCATGTCATGGTGGTAGAGATGGATGCTGGGGTTGGGGTTGACGACCTCCCTTCAGCTGAACAACTGGAGGTCAGAGGTTACCAGGAGACCACACAGACCAATCAGAAGCCTCATTACAGGGCTTATATCACAGCAGCATGGGACAGGTGAGCCAAGGGGCAGTTTTACTGATTTTTAAGCCAATCTTCAACACCAGTGCTGTTGGTGCTTGTTCATATATAGTCTCAAGATGCACTTATAAAAGTTCAGTATGGCTCTCATTGTTTTAATGTTTGATGTTAGACAAGTAGGATTTGATTGTGATATGTCATTTTATGCATGGTAACCAGTTACTACGTGTCTGTAAAGTGATGTTTTACACCGAAGAGCAATTCTACCAGTAAATTGGTAAAGCGGTACAGGTACATTGTACTTCTTCCCCTTTTGTCTTTGCTACGGATTCACAAACACAGCACCAAGGATGGCAGTGTTGATTTCAGCACTTAAACTGTGGTGAAATTGTTTTCAGCACCAAGGACAGGAACATTTCATTGCAGATTCCAATTTCTAAAAATGCATCTCAAGGTATGGCACTGATAACATTCAGCAGCTTCTGCAAGCTTATAACAGAAGTCACACTGAAGAGTAACAGCTGCACTACTTGATGGATACAATCATACAGATACCACTTTCCCCTGTACTTTTGTTAGGGACTCCCTTCCACAGTCCGTGAATGTAGGGGATGGATCCAGGACCAGCTGTGCTTCTGTCAGCAGGAGGAAACGAGATGACCAGGTACAAGAAAACATTTCTTTAGTAACTGTAACTGCAGATGTATTTGCATTGTGGTACTATTACTATCAGAAGTCAGATCTTGGAGTATTGTTTCGGAAGGAAGCAGCCATGATGCAGACTATGCAAGCTTTGGGAGGTAGATGGTTTCAAAGACAGTTGATGCCAGTTCACCTTTGTACATGGGGTAACCTACAATGTATATTTGTTGTTATTAAAAGCTGAGTATGGGGGAGATAAGGTCGACAGACAGTGGTTTTAAATTGCAATGTTTTCAGAATATTGCAGTTTGAAAGTAAAGAGGGGACGAAGTTAGCAGTTTTTGCAAAAGCAATGTCAATGGTTATACTACTTATAGTTAACCAGCAAACAAGTGTGAACTAGTGTTATACAGCTTGCAATACTTCAAACAATGCTTTGATGGATGCAAACATATGTCATAAATAAGACACATAAACATAGATCATATAGACGTACTTCTTTCCTGCTGAAGAGAATTGTCTTTTTCACAATTCACCTCGAAGTCTGCACAAGCCCATAAGTGACCGTAAACTGGTCCTGCACGTAAACTGGTAACCTTGCGTTAGTAAAGGGCTACTGTGTTCTACAGTGTTATACTAATGCTATAAGTTATAGTGTTATCATTTAGGCTAATAACCATGCTACAGATATGTGTGTATCCTGAGTTTGAACAGTATTTAAGTGTTACTTGATCCTTCAGTACCAAGGACATTAAGAGTGATGTGTAATAGTTGTCATTCAGTACCAAGGATTAGAAGTATGGTCATCAGCAACGAAACCTTTAAAATAGCAAATGATAAAGATCCTGGAAAAAGCCTTTTAAGCTCTTTAACGCTAGTTCACCTTTATCCATTGAGTTACCTATATCCGTTGTTTTTAAAAACAGGGTATTTGGGGATATCACGTCGACGGACGTTAGTTCAAATTGCAATATTTTCAGGATATTGCAGTTTAAAACTATCACTTGCGACTTGATGTGCCCACGTACCCTGCATTTAAAAGCAACGGATATAGGTTACCCAATGAATAAAGGTGAATTAGTATTACTAATTGATTATCACATTGTTTGTCCTTTTTTTTCAGCCTCACTTCTCAACCAGCAATTACATTGACCCAGTGGTCACCAATAATGAAGCAGGTCAGTGTACACATTTAGTCACTACTGGATACTAAATATAATTATATTCTTTCTGTCCAATTTTGTCAAACAGTATTCTGAACTTTGATTTAGACATACATCTACTTATAGAATGATTCATCTTTACTTACAGATTTTCTATGGGACAACATCTGGCCCATTGTAGGAGTTGTTATAGCTGTGCTTCTACTGGTTGCCATCTGTATCATACTGACAGTATGTCTTATGAGGTGAGATGGGAAGAAATGAAGCCTTAAAATTGTTTTAAATGATAAATGTTGGATCAACATTCATAACACGTGTTTTGCCAAATTGTATGTGGCATTTTATCCAACTCAGGACTATTATGTTAACGTTACAGAATTATACAACATTATGTGAAAATAATTTAATTTGGTTGTTCTCAGATTTTAAAAGATACTACTAAACTGAAAGATCAACATCTAAAAGAAGAGTTTGAGTAGAAAGTCTTTACCTTGGAACACACAGTTTCAGTTAGCAAATACTAGTACAGTCAGTTACAAGTAGGACTGTTTCCAGCTTTAAATGTGCTGTCTAAAATCTGCCATTTTGATCATTACACTACATTTTCATCAATCTCATGTCATGCAGTTCAGATGTTTTCATGGATCTGGTAAAAGTTTTGTCTGTCTCAACAAGAAAATTTCTGTCTTGAGATAGAGGGATGGGTCCTGAAGACAGTCCTGGTTTTCCTTCCGGCCCTGTTTTCATATTATTGAATTTTTACTAAAAATCTCACAACACATTACACTTATGTGACCTTACGTATGTCTACCTACAGAAAAAGGTCCTCCCATAAGAAGGCCCCACCCCCAGTATCAGAAGCCCCTTCCTCCAGGAGGTCAACTTATAACAGCAAGAGGCCAGGGGACATTTCACTGGCAGACTTGGACCCTCCAGGTTTCTATTACATTGATTTATATGACTGTCATTGTATAAGAAAAATGTGGTACTCTTTTTTCTGCTAGCCTCCTTCGTAGAGTTCGAGTGGGTCTGGATTTTCTTTTATGGGGTGCTCGTTCTCGATTTTCAATGTTAGCTAGGTTCTCTTATGCCGGGAAAGGGAGTTTGCCAAGGAAGGGAGTTTGCTGTGGAAGGGAGTTTTGCCCCTTCGAGGTGGGGCAGAACCAAGCCAAGATTGAAGATCGCGATCCAGCCCCCCTGAAATAAAAGCCAGCCCCACTCAAAGTCTGCAAAGGAGGCAATTCTTCTGCAAACAATACTAGTTGATTGATTGACTAGCCTTTGTAACTGAATATCATTTTAAGATATCAAACAACTTGCTTCTTGATAATTCTTACAAATGTTGTATTTCATTTCATTCGGTGCTGTGTTCTGTCTATGCAAGGCCCTAACTATCGGTTTTAGCAAACAGTAACTGCACTGACCTGTTTCTGTCTATGTCTAATTCTACAGTGGACGGCTTGACATGTCTTAGCTTTCTTTTCAAATTTGATGGAAAATTTTCGCAGCATTTCCAATTCCACAGCCTCTTTCTTACACCCCCTTTCCACTTAAGGCTGCAACCACAATTTGACAGTAAGTTTATGCCACAAGGGAAAGTTATTTTCAGTTTTGTGTGTTTTGTTGTCTGTTTTGTCACACCTTTATGTCATGGATCATAGTCCGATCATAAAACCAAGGGTATCAAAAGTCCAATTTTCAATATTGCTCACCGGTTGCTCAGGGATTGCCTTCTTGTGGAAAGGGGGCCTTAATGATCCTTTTCAACCATTCTTGAGTTGAAGCAGGAAAATGAATAAAGTGCAATTCATTCATCTGTTTCCTACTGTTTTAGGTCTACAAATAGGTGCATAGCGTCTAAGCGTGTGACTAACCCCCGTTGTGTACAGTACTAATCACACTAACAGTATTAACCCCTGCTTATAACGCCTCGCCAGCGGCCTACCGCCCCATCCCCCTGGACAGACTGGAGGAGGAATACAACAAACGGCACGCCAACGATGACCAACTCTTCAAGGAGGAATACGAGGTATGTGAAAATCAAACCATAATTCATACCTTCCCCAGCACACCAATTAAGAAGATCAGGGGTCTATTCCATTGTGAGTGGATCAAATTTTACTAGCCCAATCTGATACATGGACCAACTCTTCAAGGAGTAATACGAGGTACATGTATGTAAAAATCAGCACTAAAATTCATACAATACCCCGACACACTTATCGAAAAGAGTAGGGGTCCATCCTGTTGTGAGTGAATCATATTTTACCAGTCCAGTCTTATACATCTTGCACTTACTGTACAGAACTGGTGTGTTATGCCTAAAGGCAGTTTACTGGTCAGTCATGCAAAACAAACAAAAGTATCACTTAAAACATGCATATAATACTGCCAAAGACTAACACAGACTTTACTAACTTGTTTGTAGATGTAAAAAAAAATTTAAAACAAGCTAGATTAGGATCTTTGTCAATAAGATATTTTCCATGTAAATATTAAAACATTGATAATCTTTTGCCAGTTGTAAGCTTAAATTGAGCATTGCAAATTCTTAATGTCTAATGCTAAACCAATGTATAGCTTAATGTTTTATTGCTTCCATGCATCCAATAATCAGCACTGTGAATGGGTCAAGCAATGTTCATACTCAATGTACACAATGTCTTGTTCCAGACTCTACCCCAGAAGCTTCCTCATTCCCACGATGCCTTTTCACTTCCTGAGAACAAGGTCAAGAACAGATTTGCCAACATCCTGCCATGTGAGTGAAACACTGGTGATGGTTCAAATCAAAAAGTTTAAACTAAACTTCAGCACCAAGGACAGTACAGATTGTGTGTAGGTAATTCCAAGGATGTTAGGTCCTTGGTAGTTCTCATTCAGCTTCAGACTTTCAGTACTCTCCTTGGTGCTTTACCATGGTGAGAACTAAGCGTTATGAACTAAGTATCACTTTAAAATTTCTAGCTCTAACCCTAGGGCTAGAGCAGTTGGAGCTGAGGGGCTACAACGGTTGGAGCTGAGGGGGCTAGAGCAGTTGGAGCTGAGCTGAGGGGGCTAGAGCGGCTGGGGCTGAGAGAGCTAGAGCAGTTGGAGCTGAGCTGAGGGGGCTAGAGCAGTTGGAGCTGAGGGGGCTAGAGCGGCTGGGGCTTAAGGGGCTAAGGTGGCTGGAGCTGAGGGGGCTAGAGCGGCTGGAGCTGAGGGGCTGGAGTGTTTGGAGCTGAGGAGGCTGGAGCGGCTGGGGCTAAGGGGGCTAGAGCGGCTGGGGCTGAGGGGGCTAGAGCAGTTGGAGCTGAGCTGAGGGGGCTGGAGCGGCTGGAACTGAGGGGGCTAGAGCGGTTGGAGCTGAGGGGGCTAGAGCAGTTGGAGCTGAGGGGGGCTAGTGCGGTTGGAGCTGAGGGGGCTAGAGCGGTTGGAGCTGAGGGGGCTAGAGCAGTTGGAGCTGAGGGGGCTAGAGCAGTTGGAGCTGAGCTGAGGGGGCTAGAGCGGCTGGGGCTGAGGGGGCTAGAGCGGCTGGGGCTGAGGGAGCTAGAGCAGTTGGAGCTGAGCTGAGGGGGCTAGAGCGGTTGGAGCTGAGGGGGGCTGGAGCGGTTGGAGCTGAGCTGAGGGGGCTAGAGCGGTTGGAGCTGAGGGGGGCTAGAGCGGTTGGAGCTGAGCTGAGGGGGCTAGAGCGGTTGGAGCTGAGGGGGGCTAGAGCGGTTGGAGCTGAGCTGAAGGGGGCTAGAGCGGTTGGAGCTGAGGGGGCTAGAGCGGTTGGAGCTGAGGGGGCTAGAGCGGTTGGAGCTGAGGGGGGCTAGAGTGGCTGGAGCTGAGGGGGCTAGAGCGGTTGGAGCTGAGGGGGCTAGAGCGAACGGTCTGAGCTGAGGGGGCTTGGACGGTTTGAACTTAAGGGGGCTGGAGCGGTTGGAGCTGAGGGAGCTAGAGCGGTTGGAGCTGAGGGGGGCTGGAGCGGTTGGAACTGAGGGGGCTAGAGCAGTATTTTCTGTAGTCTTAGACTCCTTGTATTTGCCAAACTCATATTGATGGCTTGCTTTGTTTCTGTTCATTCTGCTCAGATGACCGTGCACGTGTTGTCCTGTCCACCATTGAAGGCCAACCTGGGAGTGATTATATCAATGCTTCCTTCATTGATGTGAGTGTGAAGTCTTTGCCCCATGCTGGATCCTTACAATGTACATGTAAACATCATTATAGCTAGTGACCTCTCAGTCCTAATAATTCTTCAGCAGTACATGGCTGCAAAGATCTATTTCTTGATAGACTCTCCGTACATCAAATCTAGTGTTACCTTGATTACATTGTCATTGTTATCCTATGTGACATTCTGTGCTATATTTGCCAAAACTGAATATGCTAACTTTTTATCTACCATTCACCCGTGTATCACATATATTTTGTAAGAAGACCTTGCCTTACATTTTCATATATTTTTTCGAGTGACAATGCAAGTATATGCTGTTCAAAAATGTTCTATTTTGATTGTTGGATTTTGTCATTTTATGCTATTTTTCTTTCCATTTTCTCTTGGGGCAGGGTTATGATGTCCCTAACAAGTTTATAGCTTCACAAGGTAAGGGGTTTGGAAGTGTACATAAGTAACCTGCATGTTGTCATATACAGGACCATTGGGTGCCTGCAAATGCTGCAGTGGCTTTCAGGAAACAATCAAGAGATGAATTATTATTGATGGCATGTGAAAATGTTAAAACATTTTTCCTGCCTTGTTTTGTCATTTAATACACTAAGTTGGATAGCAAAAGTGCTGATGAAAAATAATTTATCTTTCCTAGGTCCCAGGAAGGAAACAGTGAGTGACTTTTGGAGAATGGTGTGGGAGCAGAACTCTGCCACTGTGGTCATGGTAACAAACTTGGCCGAGAAAAACAAGGTACTACATTTTTATGACTTTCTGTAACTTGTAAACAATGACATCAAAATTAAATGCAAAAGTACATGCATGTGAATGTGCATTGGTGTGTGTGTGTATGTGTGTGTGTGTGTGTGTGGTGTGTGAGAGAGATAGAGAGATAGAGAGAGGGAGGAAAAGACAGAGAGAGAGAGTATGTGTGTAACTGTATCTAGGTGTATCTAGGCAATTGAAAAGCCATTAAGTTACTGTATGCTAGTTATGCTGTTGCAATGTACACAAAGTAAAAGTAGTTTCTTCTCTGTTTCTGTACAGACAAAGTGCCACCAGTACTGGCCAGAGGAAGGTGTGGGTCAGTATGGAGACATCAGTGTGGAGGTGACAGATGTGGTCAGACTGGTGGACTTTGTCATCAGGACTCTGACAGTTCAGCATCTACAGGTAAGGAATGGGTCAGCTAGAACCATTTGTGAATAGGTGGGTGATGGAGGAGAACACACACATGAAATGCAAGAAAACTTAGAAGAGCAAAGGAGCTTACAAGATGCAAGTTGCAGTGGAACAAACTGAAAAAGGTCTGAATATGGCAAAAAAAGGCAAGACATTTTGACAAGATCGTGTCACTTCAATTGAGAAGACAGTTTGAGGAGTCTGCTTTTAAAGGATCTTAAAGATTGGGTAGTCTGCAGTGCTACTGGCAGTCTTGTGTACTATAGACAGACTGTGGTAGCTTCCTTAGTCTGACTTATTGTACTGCAGCTAGCTGCAGGAATGGCACACTATCACCCAGTTCCACTGCAGGTATATGTATATTGTCTGCTTTTCAAGATCTTAAAGATTGGGTGGTCTTCAGTGCTACTGGTAGCATCATGTATTATAGACTGTGATAGATTACTTAGTTACGTTTGACTTGTATTGTATTGCACCCAGCTACAGGAATGCCGCACCATCACCCAGTTCCACTTCACCAGCTGGCCAGACTTCGGAGTGCCCCAGAGTCCCCTGGGAATGATGAAGTTTGTGAAGAGAGTGAAGGCATCCAACCCTGACCGAGCTGGGCCAATCATCGTGCACTGCAGGTACATTGTTTTACAGTGTTGTATTGTTGTGTGTTACTTAGTGGGTATTGGGGACATGTTGTACACTCAAATATTTATGAACCCATTCACACTCAGAAAAACGATTCGGATAACGTTGAATACAGGTATTCCGGACTGGGTGATAAGTAGCGTTATCAGACAGGGGTCAACTGTTATCACAATGGCTTCAAACAAATAATTCAAATGAGTGTGTCGACTGCGCTGCTGTTGAAAATTTGAATACTGGATTCGGACATTGGCATTGTTGCTGTTTCACCAGATTTTCTCAGCTTCTAGCACAGTTTGCATTGTTTTGTAAGAATAGTTTATTTTCTCGGCTAGTCATTAGCTATCTGTAATGTATTACTGCTTTTGACGTCTATCCTTTTAGATTTGGCTACAGCTTCAGGATCTGTCATATTTGCTCATTGGAAAATCTGCTCAAGCACTTGGTTCAACTCATCTGGCTTTATTCAATATTTCAAAATTTACTCTTCAGTGCCGGTGTGGGAAGGACGGGCACCTTCATTGTGATTGACACCTTGATTGACATGATGGCAGCTGAACAGAAGGTGGACGTGTTCGGCTGTGTGGCCAGGATGAGACACAACCGGAGCTACATGGTGCAGACTGAGGTGAGAGATGCAGATAGTACCTAGTTTATATAATAGCACATATAAGTATTGCGCTTCGTAAACACCTTTATACTCGCCTTGTGGCCACTTGAATTGCGTACTGCAATGTATATATTCCCAAAGGTTGAATGTATTGAATATACAGCCTAATAAATCAAATCAAATCTGTATGTTTTTTTCTATTTGAAATCTGACACAACAAATACTGACATTTCAGCACCAAGGAAAGGCAAAAGGACTATACAGTCAGACCTGTCTGCAGTGGTTTGGTCTTGTATTATGAAAGAAACTAAGATATTTAGGCTCCATGGCAGGTTTCCTTGTTCAGTACAGTAGAAACCAGTTATTTGCAATATGCTGTGTAGCAAAAACTGGCAAATTGCAAAGAATTCTGAAATCCAAAACCGTTTCCCATTTATAGTGACATTGTATACAGCACTCCATATTTGCAAAGCCCAAACCGGCTAATCGGGAATAAATGTCAATTGTCACATGTGTTTCCCAGGCCCAGTACATCTTCATCTACCAGTCTGTGTTAGAGCACCACCTGTACGGAGACACTGAACTGGAGGTGGCCAACATGCACAGGTACATGCACAAACTACACACCAAGCAACCTGGCTCCAACCTCACAGGCATGGAGACAGAGTTCAAGGTAAGACATCAAGACGTTTGAAATGGGACATACTGCTGTCTTTGCTTAGCACTCAGCACTTGAAGAGTGTGAATGTTGAACACAACATTCCCATCTACATTGAAGTTCACAACATCCATACTTTGTTTCTATGCCACTATGGTATATCAATGAGGTAGTGACACCTCTGCTGTAACATAGTATTGATAGAGATCCCATGATGCTACCATGATGGCTGCATTGTAGGCATTATGTGAATAAAAGCTTCTTCCAATCAAGTTGCATCCGCGTCTTTGCATCACTCATCTCGCATCTTCTTGTTAAGTAATGACACTACTATTCACCAACAGAACCTGACCAAGATTCCCATAGAGAAGCACCACATGAGGTCAGGCAACCTGCCGGACAACATCAGTAAGAACAGGGTGCTGCAAGTTCTGCCATGTAAGTAACTTTTTGCTCCTACATTCAGGAAAATAAAGTAAAAAAAGACTCTTGATGTTGGTGCATGTTTCAGGGGTTTTCTGCGGATTTTTGGGCCATCTTTAATTCAATTTTTTTTTTTTTGAATTGGGCTCAAGGACAACACCTAACTTGATTTTATGAAAAAGATGTCAGAGATAATGATACTTCTTTCAATCCCATGATTGGCATTTTTTCTGTTCTTATTTCTGTAGACATGGATTTTCCTGTACATTTCTTTTGCACTTTTGATTGACACCTTAAGACTGGCTTACACCTGTGTGATATTTCAGATGACACCCACAGAGTGTACATCCCAGCTGTACCCGGCCTGAGGAACTCTGACTACATCAACGCTTCCTTCATGAATGTGAGTTCTTCTGTTTATTTCAATCGCAAAAAAAATATCACATGCTAAGTCTCCTTAACCTTAAGTCAAAATTAAACCACAATGTTTACAGTTCATAGCACATTATGCTTGTAACATTGTTAGCCAGCCAAAGGCATGCAAAATTTAGACACAACGGCTGATAGAAAACAAAAACACTCAACTTTGTCCTCAGCTTTATTGGTAAATTTATAGATGTATTAATCATGACCCCAAAAAGTATGCCTTATCCCTTTTTACACCCTTTTTTTTGCTTTTCCTTATTTTCTATAAGGGAATCAATTTCACCTTTGAACTAAACATTATCGTCTCTTTACCACTTCATAGGGCTATAGACAAAAGGATGCATTTATTGCAACCCAAGGCCCCCTAGCCCAAACTGTTACTGACTTCTGGTCCATGATCTGGGAGTGGAAGACATGTTCTATAGTCATGCTGACTGAGCTGGTGGAGAAGGGAAGGGTAAGTAGATGTGCCACATATCAGTAGAAAAACTTTATTGTTTCGAGGCCTGTTCAATTATGCTTGAAATACCTGGATATCTAAAGTGTGCATACCTAGTACCTCTGAGATTACAGATGCTGTTTTAGTCAATATCTTTAAATGTGCTGTTTTGTGACAGTCTTGGCAGTTGGCAGGATTGTCAGACGGAGATGATGTCGCATTAAGATTTTTACTGCATGTCCCTTCGACTCCAAACTCTGGAAAGTTTAATGAAACGAAACAAAAAGTTGCATCGTCATCGAGTACGTTGCAAGTTTTGAAAAAATGTGATGCTTTATGCCATATTATTTAAGGTCAGAAACCTATACATGAAAAACCTAACCTGAAGGACTAATTGTGCAGGACCAGTGTACCAAGTACTGGCCAGACACATCCAGCACGTACCGTGATGTGACAGTGGAGCTGTACAGCATAGAGAAGCACCAGGACTACACACTCAGGACATTCCACATCTCAAACTGCAAGTCTAAGGTCAGGGAGGGTTAAACTTTCCTTTTGATTGGAGCCTGAACTTGAAGCCTAAATCTCAAGCTGTTTTAAAGTAAATTTCACAAACTGGTGAACTGATGCATGTTTTCACAAACCAGTAAACTCCAGATTCTGGTTTAGTCATCGACAAAAAGCAGCATGCAGCAGGTGCTGACTCTGAAACATCTGACCATTTACAGCTCTAGCCAGTTGGTTCAGTAACTATTTACTTCAAGTTGATGAAAATCAAAATTTCTTACAAACTGTTCTTTCAACACTAGAAAGGTAGCACTCTGCTTGATTACATCTTTTGAGTGTTCTATGTTATAGTACATGTTAGTGTTATGTGATGAATTCTAACCAGACATTTACCACTCCCGACCGTGCAGGACCAGAGCTGCAGGACTGTGCAACAGTTCCAGTTCCACGGTTGGCCGGACGTGGGAGCCCCCAACACGGCAGCCGGGATGCTAGACCTGATTGGTCAGGTGCAGAGGCAGCAGCAGGTGTCTGGGAATGGACCAATCACAGTCCACTGCAGGTATGAGTCAAACGTCTCATTAACCAATCACAGTGCACTGCAGGTACAGCTGTTACAGTAGAAAATCTAACTAAGAAAAGAAGAAAGTTGGACTAGAAAAATAAAAAGAGGTGTACAAGAAAAATAAGAAAATATTCATCTCAATGAACAGGAGAGGTGTTGTTGTTTTGTTGTACTACCTATCTGTGCAAGTGTGTGTTTGTGCTTCCAACCTGCTTTGCCCATCATAACTTAAGAAGGTCTGGATGGATTGTGATGACTTTGGTAAAAGTCTTGGTAGGTCTTGATTTCAACCTCCTTGATACAATGAACATCAATGGGGATTTTTAGCTTCCTATCAACTTCCCCCGATACTGTAGCAGAACTTTATTTTTTTTGTATCTCTAGTTCTGCAGAGTTTTGATTTTTGGTGGCAGATAGCTTTTATTTCAGGTTGTCTGTAGTTTTAGAGAGATAAAGATTTAAAGAGATTTCAACAGTTATCTTAATTTTGTGACTTTCTTTTCAGCTCCGGTGCCGGTCGCACAGGAACGTTTATTGCCCTGTGTACCATCCTGGAGCGGGTGAAGACAGAAGGAATCTGCGACGTCTTCCAGACCGTCAAGGCTCTCAGACAACAAAGGCCCCATATGGTGCAGACTCAGGTGAGTAATGAGTTTTCGCCTTGCTGAGGAGAATGCAAGTTTACATTACTTTTACATTGCAATGTCATGAAGCCTTGAGTTCTGTGTATGGGGGAGCTTAGAATGGTGATAATGTCAGTACCAATCCTCTGTATGTGAAAAAGCCAACACATTTGTAGGTCCTGGAGTGACTTGTTGTGTTTGGTCAAATCCATGGGGACATTACAGGCCTTTTAATTCTCTTCATGCAAATGACCAATGGTCATTGAATTAGCCTGGTATCCAGCCGTATTATAGCTCCTAAGTCTCTCCGCAAGAGGACAGAAGAGACTCTGGAGCTATATTCAGCCGTATTATAGGAGCTATATTCAGCCGTATTATTGGAGCTATTTTCAGCTGTATTTTGGAGCTATTTTCAGCCGTATTACTGTAAATGCAGAAACTTTCTTGGTGGAATGTTCGCGGTTTTCGCGATGGCCGCTACACTGCAAACTTAAAACCAACGTGACCATTTTTTCATGGCAGTTAGAGACTATATTCAGCCGT
>NC_049993.1:7712017-7758788 GCF_000003815.2 Branchiostoma floridae | reverse complement strand
TATAGGAGCTATATTCAGCCGTATTATAGGAGCTATATTCAGCCGTATATTAGGAGCTATATTCAGCCGTATTATAGGAGCTATATTCAGCCGTATTATAGGAGCTATATTCAGCCGTATTATAGGAGCTATATTCAGCCGTATTATAGGAGCTATATTCAGCCGTATTATAGGAGCTATATTCAGCCGTATTATAGGAGCTATATTCAGCCGTATTATAGGAGCTATATTCAGCCGTATTATAGGAGCTATATTCAGCCGTATTGTAGGAGCTATATTCAGCCGTATTATAGGAGCTATATTCAGCCGTATTGTAGGAGCTATATTCAGCCGTATTATAGGAGCTATATTCAGCCGTATTATAGGAGCTATATTCAGCCGTATTATAGGAGCTATATTCAGCCGTATTATAGGAGCTATATTCAGCCGTATTATAGGAGCTATATTCAGCCGTATTATAGGAGCTATATTCAGCCGTATTATAGGAGCTATATTCAGCCGTATTATAGGAGCTATATTCAGCCGTATTATAGGAGCTATATTCAGCCGTATTATAGGAGCTATATTCAGCCGTATTATAGGAGCTATATTCAGCCGTATTATAGGAGCTATATTCAGCCGTATTATAGGAGCTATATTCAGCCGTATTATAGGAGCGATATTCAGCCGTATTATTGGAGCTATTTTCAGCTGTATTTTGGAGCTATTTTCAGCCGTATTACTGTAAATGCAGAAACTTTCTTGGTGGTAATGTTCGCGGTTTTCGCGATGGCCGCTACACTGCAAACTTAAAACCAACGTGACCATTTTTCCATGGCAGTAAGAGACTACAGTAACAGTGCATGGTGCTAATGCGAACTTAAAACCACAGCAAAAAGTCCTCTTTCCCGCTACCACGAAATTAATCCCTGCGAACTTGAATGTATTTACAGTGACTCTTCCATTTTCCCTCCCCATAGGACCAGTACAACTTCTGTTACCGAGCAGTGATCGAGTACCTGGACAGTTTCGACATGTACGCCAACTTCAAGTGAAGGGAAGCCCTGCCCACCTCCACATCATCTTCATCATTCCAGCTGGGTGCACAGATCAAGTTCACTCTGTCCAAAATCATTCCGATCCGATCTATGATATTTTTTGGACCTCTACAAGAACTCCAATGCACATTCCTAGTACAGGTTTGGCTGTACTTATGACAATTCAAGTTCATAAGACTTCAAAATTTTGCAAAGTTTTCAGATTGGGGATTAAGTTAGTAAACGTCTGATGTGGCAGATAATGCAATGTTGAATTGTGAAAAAATCAGAACTTTTAAACAAAACAGTGGATTGTTGCAAAGGTCTCAAATTTTGTATTTCTCCAAGTGCCTCTTCCAGTCTGTTGCTTATTATATAGAGAGAGTAATGTAATTTTTGTGTATGATAATCAACTGCTATAATCTTTATTCTTTGTGTAGGTGGAAAGTAGTCTGACCAATATTTAATACTTACACTTTTTAATGTTGCATTGTGATGACAAAACCATATTCCCATAAGGCTGCTGACACTAACTTATAGAGTAACAAAATGTAAGTTGCAATGCCAATCAGTAAATGTACTTAGTTTAAGTTTTTTTACATGTGATTTTCCTACATCATGATTTCAGCTAAGGTGCAACATTCTTTAAGGACATGTCATTGAATAATTAAGACCTTTGATTGGTTTTTTCAAAGTATACTGAAATTACCGGTATGTGATTAACACACACTGTATTAAAGGACATGTTCATTGATGTGCGATGAGAAATGTGTATTACAATTGTCATTGTTGCATATTTTAAACTTATGAAAAGTTGCTCAGTTCATATATTACATTGTACATGGCAAGAAGAAATATTATAATTATTATAGCTTTTATGTGTTCCCATGTGGTTAATCTCAGATTTTGACTAAGACTGAAATAAATGCCTAATAGCCTTCCAAGTGTACAACATGTGTACAACTATGTGATGTGCAAAGCTTAGAGGCAATCAAGTTCATATATATTTTGATAAGTTTATCAATTGCTACAAAGTTGCAATCCTGGATAAAATATTGTCTATATTGTGGCCAGTATTAAGTAGACTATGATTAACTCTATATTTAGCATATTTTGTCTGGCAGCTGAGCTGTAAGTTATTTAACAACTAAATTTCGTCTCAATAGATTTGTCGCCTCTTGACATTGTTTAATGCAATAAAGAGTTCTAAGAACACACTTGATGTCTGTACTTAATTGAGTGAATGTAGTGTGTGTTTGTTTGTATGTATGCGTGTCCACTATTTAAAGTACATTCCATCTTCAAAAGTTCTATGTATACACGGGCAGACTACTGTGAGAATTTGCTCTTGTGCAATTTACGCCAACATAGATAAAGTTCTCCAAACGTATAACAAGTAGTGATTTAAGTCAAATTATCGGCAAATTTCTCATAAAGATACTGGTGAAAACCGCACGATGTTAACATTTGGAGATAAGCTGAGGCAAGTCTGAGAGTATTGTACAGTTGGTGGCACATGACCAAATTCTCACCGGGTCTATGGAGTGAGTTTACCCGTGGTATATAATGTTAGTAAAATTCAAAAGTGACCAATTCATTCTAGTCCCTCTGATAACGCAAGTTTTAGAATTAGAAAAAATATAACTAGAACAGCTTATCTATGATTGAATCAAGGTATTATGGTTGTCCAACCAAGCTTCAAGGCCAAGAACAAGAGCAGGAATGAAAGGCACGTAAAACCACATAAGAGCCCATCTCGTTCTGGAAATGAGCTGCGCTTTTTTTATGAGATAGATTCGGGCCTTTTCGGAACGGGGTGTTAAAATGAGGGTGTGATAGGGGAAATTCTAGAGAAAGGACATTTGACAACATTTATGGACTCCTTGTTGTCACAGCGTACTTCTTATGATCTCCATCCTTTTTCTGCGTTCGTCCAAAATTGCCCTATTCTAGAGTTATCCATCAAAACATGATTTTAGCATCAGCCGAACGTGTGCAGCTCGTGGCAAAAGCCGTTGCAAAAGTGAATGTATTTCTCATTAATTACCATATGAACCACAAGCAAGCAGGTGGTGGTTGGAGGGAAAGAAAATTGACATGTTGAAATAAACTTCCAGCTTGTGTAAAATGTTATTCTTACTCTTTTTCTTGACCTCCTGCACCGGTCCCTCCAGCTGGAGGAAGATGTCAGCTCTGGCCATGGGTTCATCTGGACATTGATTTGCTGCCAGCACTGCAAACACGGGCAGACGTGTCTTTGTTTAGCGTTCAGCCTTACAAACGCGCATCGATACAACAAGGCAATAGCGATACCCTACGGCTGACAGAAGTACTGCAACCAAAGTTTCCAGCTGAATGGTATGTTTACACGATTTTGAATAACGACATCCTACGGCTGACTGAAGTACTGCAAGTTAAGCTTCTAGCAAACTTGTTTATCTACCTGGTTTTAAGTGCTGCATGTGACACACAGCTCCACACAAACCCAATATACTTTACAAAGCCCTCTTTTAGGGACAAAGAAAGGAGTAATTGTTTACAGGAAGGTCCGTTGCGGTTTAGATCGACCAAGGAGGTTATGTGGCATATAGATTGGTCTTGACCTAGCTACTGGGAACCACTACTCTAAGAACCAACCCCTGTACTGGGGCAGAGCTATACTACACTCAAATCAAGGACCAAATCTAGCTAGTGGTAGGATTCAGGCTTATATATTTCTCTCACGCACACCATAAACCAAGGCCCAAACATGAGGGTTCAAGTTTACATTCCTTTTATTCTGACGCTTGTACGGTGGTTACAAATACAAAATGTAGTCTCACATAAGAGAATGCACAGTACACATCAATACAAGAATCACATCACAATACAATGCATAGCATCTCAATAGTAAATAGTTTCTAAGTATCCCAGGGACCCCCCCAAAACCTCAATTTGGATTGTCTAACCGCACATCATTAAGAACCGCCAAGGGCTCACAACAAAACACTAAGTGCTCACCACAATTTGTCGCTTGAGGTACAAGTCATGTCGTCGCGCCGTTCATAGACCCGTCGGAAGCCCGAGAACCCGACCGCCGACCGGACACCCCTCAAGGAAGCGGAGATCGATTCCCAAAGATACTCTTTTCCCTACTACCTACTGCCCAAGATACCCGGGTTTCTTGGGTACATAAAGAGAAACTTTCCATCAGAGAGAGATTTTACATAATGCCAAACGGAGACAGCGATTGGTTAGAAGAGCGGCGCCCACGTGGCTTGTTGACAGCTTGACGTCACAGAGACGCGCTACCACCCTAACAGTGTGCGGCAGTCACAGGGAAGATACAATAGTCAATGACGGGGAAGGGCTCTAATAAGGGGTGATTCAGCATTAAGGGTATAGGGCTCTAGTTATCCTCACTACAGTTATATTCAGAATATAACCTCCTTGGATCGACAATCGGTTATACTGTGCTGTGTCGTGATGATTTGGGTAATCAGGGTCAGGTCAGTTTAAAACCTTGACCTTATTAACCCTGGTCGCCTGCAAAGGTCACTACTCTGCCCTGATTATCCAAATATCTATACACGGCACAGTATAACCGATTGTCGATCAAACAAGCAACAAAACCTTTTGGTGACCGAAAACTCTTTTTTTTTCATATAAAAGACGTTCTTATGCTGCGTCTTTAGATTATGAATGAGTTGTGTGAATATTGGCGTCAATACAGGGCGCTAAACAGGTGTAAATAAACAAGTTGGTAAAGGGCCTTGGATGCAGTACTTCAGTCAGCCGTAGCATGTCTCTTTTGAACCGTGCCGAAGAGCGTGAGTGGCTATAGTTAATGCGTCGTAAAAGGCAAGCGTTAAAACAGGTTAAATCGGCAAAACATCTGCTCTGTGACTGCTTTAGATCATTTCCCAGTGAAATAGTGATCAAGTTGTAGACAGATTAATGATAGCTAACCCTACTTACCATCAGAAGGTCCTACGTTTTAAGAGAGCTACACCCCAAGCACGTTAAAGATGCCACCACACTTACCAAAAAGAGTAGGGGTCCTTCCCGATGTGAGAGTGGTTCAATCCTACTCCCATGGCCGCACCTGGGGCAATTACCGACGTATTGAGGTCACATGAGTGGCGCCGAATTTCGGTCAACCGAATAATATTAACGTTTACAGGTACCCATTCACCCATTTCACCCATTCGTGCACAGAACTGCTCACAGGATCTGACAATAGTCAATGAAACTTTCACTCCTTTCAAGATAAATCGTAAATACTTGGAAAATTTAATCCTGTAAACATTAACATAAATATAGTGTCCTATTGTGGCATTGGAAATACATGGCAATGGAAATACAACTTCAATTGGCACTGTGTGCTACATGTACGCTCTCTTACCAGAGTTTACAACCTACATGATGTATACCTGTACAGTTTCGGAAGATACGAATATTTGTGTAGAAATATAATCACTTTTTCTAGTAGTATAAGGTACTAATCGCTAGTGCTGTATTGACATAAATTGACAGCGATACAAGTAGGCCTATAACAACAGATATGGTTCAATACAATTTTGGCAATGGTGATAACATTACATGTACTAATACACTTTCCTGAAGTACGATTTATATTACATTGTTTCAAAAACGGGTATAAAAAGTACATATTACTCATTAGATATACAGGTATATAAAAATACAATACCATACATATTTTAATATGAGTACAGAGGCAGTGATAATGATAAAGACTTGGTTCTTGGCAGTTAGAAGTTGGTAACGTTATTCCCCTTTATCCGTGGGGTAACCTATTTCCGTTGTTTTTGAAAATAATGTATTTAGAAATGTCAAGTTGACGGACGGTAGTTTCAAGATGCAACGTTTTTGAAATACTGCAGTTTGAAACCACCATTGATCTCCCCAAATACTGTTTTTAAAAGCAACGGATATAGGTTACCCCACGAATAAAGGTGGACTAGCATTATATGTATGTACATGTACATTCTTTCTTAGTCTACATGGAACTATTTACAATTTGGACACACTTCAGCCACCATTCGTCCTTAGCAGCTGCCAAGTGAACTAGTTGTGACAACTTATCTATGCTAGGTCACCTTTCTCCGTGGGGTAACCTATATCCGTTGTTTTTCAAAATAGGATATTTAATCAAATTGCAATATTGTCAAAATATTAGTTATTTGATGAATATTGAATCATCCGGTGAAAATGACGGATATAGGTTAACCCCCGGAAAAAGGTCAACTAAAGTTATTGACTCAACACAAAAAATACTGCAACTTGAATTTGATCAATCATTTCCATATCATCAATTGTGCAGTATTATACCAATATATCATTGCAAAGCTTATATATTTACCCATTATATATACAAGCTTTCCAATGATATAACACATGCTGCTATTCAATGAAAAAAAAAAGCCCATAAATATTTCTGCACTTGCCTTTCTACCCAAATAATTAGCCCTGGTACTGAGCCCATTAATGTATGATCATAACAGAAAGACAATCATTGTAAAGGGCTATACATTAGCTTTCAAGTGATATATAATACACTACAATTGTCAATTCAAGTATTTATGGAGATAAGATTGACTGATAAAATCAAGTTTCCAAACTTTTTGTGTTGAGTTTAGAAACACGTACTCAAAACTACACGGTAACTGAAGGTTGGTTTGGTCCCATACATACTGGTTTGGCTGAGATACTGACAATGCTTAGAAATGTACCAAACTTAACCACACTAATAAAACTCTAACATCTGTCTAAAAGCACCAAGCTGAGGTAAATGTTCATGTAGTCAATGCTCCAGTACTAGTGTAACTAACACACCAGCTTCAAAATAGTGTTGTTGCTTCTTTATCCACCATGTAACATCTACTAACAGAATTTCACCAAGTCACATATATCTGCCACCCTGAAAAATCCATCTAAAGAGATCCCCAATGCAATGTCATCCAGTTTAATGCACTCCTGCATTTCTAAACCATCCATACCTTGGAATTATTGCAATAAAGATCTCTCAAATACACTGTCCTTCAAAGTGACACATATATGTAACCCAGTAGAAACATGTAAGCAGAGGCTGCCAAGGCTAACATTTAGCATTCGAAGCTTATGTTCCCTCTCCTATCCTGTTCTACTGACGGTATGCCTAGTTTTTAACAGCTATCATAGATCAAACAAGGATAAAACAAGGAGCACAATCATATGTCCTCTTCTTTCTCTATTACTGTTGATTGATCATTTTTGTAACATCAAAGATGGCCTATGAAACCATTTGGTGCTCTGACACAGCATGCAAGGTTTTTTCTCACACTTTTGATTCATCCAAAACCCTAGTCGCCCACCCACAAAGACACTTTTTTTTTGCACACACACATTTTGCACAGAAAATTTAGACATAAAGGTCGTAGCTTGTGAAAACACATATAATGTCCTAATTTGGTGGCAAGACAATAATGACAGTGGCACATCATTCCCCTTTCTATAGAGGATTTTTTGTTTAAAAATGGACCCTGGTATCATCTCATAACAAGGAGCAGAGGACCTGGCATGGCAGCCAATGTGACGACAATCAGTAACCACCATGACTGTGTGCACTGTGGTGAGGCCGACCGCCGCGAGGAAACCCTATGTAGAGAGTGCAAGCTGCGTGGAGGAACTTCTGTTGGGCTCGCAGTCGATGTTGATGGTGAATCACTGCAAAAAAACAGGAAGGATTATAGATGGCTTTAGAATTTAAAAAAAATACATACCATGGGAGATAAGGCCCAAGCTCCACTCCTATAACATTTAACTTTCTAATAAAGCATTTGTTAGAACAAGATTCCTTCTTGCAAAGCCAAAAGACCACTTCAGGACACTAAGCTATGTTGGTGGGAGACATACGTGAGTATGCTAGCAGATAGTGGTGAAGGCTTGAAGGCGTATGGGTCATATTTGGGAGGAAAACATTTGTCAGGAAGAGAGTTCCATCAAGTTTGCAGTCCGTGGGAAAGAAAGGCACTAGCCTGGTATCTTTGCCTATCTAACTCCACAGAACTTAGCAACAACCTCCTCACCTTTCCTCAATTCGTATCCACAAGTCGTTGAACTGTCGAGGCCTCTCGTTTTCTCGGTGGATCCTCCTGCGCTTCTTGCGTCTCCTCCTGCAGTTCCTGGGCTTGCCATTGTTGTCGGGGCAGAGCAGCGACGTGAGCCGCGTGCGGAGGCTGGGGAACGTCGGGGGAGTGGCTGACTGGTCACTGTTAGACCTGGGGATGGAGGGATCTGCCATCAGTATGTATTTTCATCCTCAAAAATTGTGGGATCATGTGGCATAACTGCAGGGTATTTGACCCAGTACTGAGTTTGAATCCTGTCGTGCTACTGCCCCTGTGCCCTTGGGAAAGGCACTATACATGAATTTCCTCACTTTACCCAGGTGTGAAAATGGGTACCTGTGACATGGGTCGGGGATGTGAAAGGTGGTAGGAAGAGAGGGTTGGGCTCCGCTTTCCAATACATGTCAGTACAATCCAATCAGTTGTGAGGAATGTGCAAAAGGAACAGACCTTTATCTCAGATGGGTTTTAGAAGTCTGTCATTTAATTCGAGAAGACTCGAAGTCCAAAATGACATCATAATGACCACAGCACTTATTTTTATTTTCAAACAATAACGTGTTTCTACTAGTCATATGTAGGGGGAAAAAAGGAAAAAAATCATTACTCTTAACAGATATATCGATCATTGAATGAAGCCCAAAAAACTAAATCCTATGTTGGAAGTATGTGATGTAACATCACTGATGTTGTAAGAACAAGTTTAAGAGAAGATCTAGAATAGCACTGACTAGCGATGACTCTGGCATTTTTCCTACAACTCTTAACATCCATTGGCATAATACCGGTCGGTTTACTGCAATTTCTCAAGCAATGCTAATTTGGCAAATGATCAACGCATCATTTTCTCCAGTTACATGTTGCTGTTACAGCTTACCTTTGCCACTTCTTCTGTGTAAATTATTTTGTCTCTCTGGTCCTGCTAAAAACATGATATCGTAATTGGAACACACCGCGGAATTGCACGGAGAACGGGCGCGTGGTTGGAAGGGGGTGCACTATACCGGTCGAACGAAACACGGCACAATTAACTGCCGCTATGTACCTTTATACATCCTCTGTTGTTACTTTCTTTCCTGTTAGTAGTTGCACAAAACAAAAATCTGCATGAGCATACAAAAAGTCATGAGAAAATGGGCGTATACTGACAAGAATTTTCATTTAATTTTGGTCCGTCACAACCGCAAATGGCGGCGTACGTTCAATTTGACCCATTCAGCCGTAGATCCGGGCGATAATGCAACGGTTCCTCACACTTTTACACGAGTTGTAGGTCACCAAAAGAAATTCAAGATTGCTGTTGAATCATGCTCGTCTTGTGCCGTGAGCACATGTGATTATTATCTACAAATCTGGCGATGAACGTGACAGTGTGTTTGTCCCACGACGAGCTCGCCTGCCCCGAAAATGACCTGAAAACTTTTGGCCTTGTTGTCTTCGAATGCATTGTTATCGATGCTTTGTAAATGATGTATTGGACACCTAGATGTCTGAAGTGTGCATACCTCAGAAATAACTATTGTTGCATGTGTAGATCTCTTTAAGTTCCACTATTTTTAATCGACCGGTATAAGGCTTATGACCGGTATTATGCCAATGCATGTTACATACCCTGTCATGGCACAAACTTTTGGATGAGCTAGATGTCGGAAAATTCCTACAAACATTTCAGACAAGTCTAGTTGGACAGTCTCTACTTTCTTCAAGAATTTCTTACAAAATTCTGAGATTCCTACAAACATTTCAGACAAGTCTAGTTGGCCTGTCTGTACTTTCTTCAAGAATTTTTGACTAAACTCTGAGGAATCTTAAACATTTCTAAGTGCCAAAAACATTCTAATCAAAGGATGCAATAGTACAGATGATCGGCCTGTATTTTCCCTTCTTTCAGGACATCAGATGACAGCTTGTTTGGCATGGCAGACAGCCAGGTAAATACTGGCAGTATCAGCTTCCTGGGGGCAGCACAGGAAATAGCTGGGAACATTCTTCTACTGAGCTTTAGCTGCTAAACGGACTGAGTCACAAATAACTGACAATGAGCCGAAGAAGAGCCAAACTGGAGCAGGCAAGTTAAGAATGAATGACACCTGGAAGTGTGCAGATATGATAAGATATCTCTTTCAATGATGAAATCAAGTCATAAAATCATTTTTTTTGTGTGGAGTCAAAGTACTGTACATAAATCTAAACATAAATTCTGTGAGGTTTGCACAGTTAAATCCATATCATTTTGAATGCATCTACACCAACGACACGCATTCGTTTTTTGCACAAGAATGTCCTAGTTTCACAAACAGACTGACAGTACTCTTTTGACAAAAGTAATTGTATACTAGTCAGAATATTTACTGGTTCTGATACAGTTCATACCAAAGGTGGATACTCAGTCCCTGGCTTTCATACTTCACCAACTTAATCCTGCCAAACCAATCCCAAAACTGTCATTTCAACTGATGGCATGTAGTAAAGACAGTTGCTATGAAGACCACTTGACTCCACTTTCCTCAGTTAAACAGCTTAAACTCTTTAAGGATGATTTAGAGTCCGACTTGTCTCACAAACCACCTGCATCTGTATCTATCTGTATAGCCCTCTACAACCACTCTTTGGCATAGCACACCAGCTTTGCAGGCTCACAGCATGGCAGCTGGTTATATTACACTGAACGACCCGTCACACCTAACCTTTGCACATCTATCTGCAAATGTTCTTTAAAACTATCCAGAGAAGATGCTCCAACTGTGCTTAGTGATAACAAATTCTACTCTATGATAGTGCTAGGAAAATACAAATTTTTGAAAACATCAATCCTAGGTTGGTAACTGGTATTTGAAGGCATGACTATTCCTTGTTCTTTTTTGAGCACCCTTTTTTGACCACCTGCAGGCTGTCCATGTAGACAGCTGCCCTGTCCTCCCTAACCCTCCCCTGACACTCCCAGTACTGAGTAAGCAAACAGTAACTCAAACTTCTGACACGGCCCATGGAGGGTTTCCTCTCACCAAATCTGCTGTCTCAAGGTTTCAATCACACAAAAATAAACTAAGATTCCTCACAGTTCAAGTTTCATTAACAATAAAGTATTCTTTATCAAGTTATTTTCCCAGTAAACCCATCTTTTAGAATTCCTAGAGAAGCCTCAGAGATCAGTCCCTTAAAAGTTATTCTCCTAAATGTACTGACATTCCAGATATCAGATGTTGTCCTCACATGTTTTCCCTGCAAATTCTGACACGTTTTAACAAAACTCCCCTTCTCCCCAATAATGTATCCTTGTCAAACAATTTTTAGAATTATTCAAACTTCTGACACACTTCAGTCCATGGAGGGTTTCCTCTCACCTAACCTGCTGTCTCAAGGTTTCCATCACACAAAAATAAACTAAGATTCGTCACAATTCAAATTTTATTAACAATAAAGTATTCTTTATCAAGTTATTTTCCCAGCAAACTCATCTTTTGGAATTCCCTGAGAAGCCTCAGAGATCAGCCCCATAAAAGTTGTTCTCATAAATTCCCTGACAGCCCAGATATCAGGTGCTGTCTTGACATGTTTTCCCTGCAAATTCTGACACGTTTCAGAACTCCCCTTCTCCCACATAATGTATCCTTGTGCAGAATTTTGTCAAATAATTTTCAGAATTATTCAAACGTCTGACACAGTCCATGGAGGGTTTCCTCTCACCAAACCTGATGTCTCAAGGTTTCAATGACACAAAAATAAACTAAGATCCGTCACAGTTCAAATTTCATTAACAATTAACGCTGGTTCACCTTTATCCGAGGGTAACCTATATTCGTTGTTTGTACAAAAAACGTTTTTAGGGATATAGAGTAGACGGACGGTGGTTTAAAATCGGAACATTTTGAAAATATTGCAAATTTGAAACCACTGTCAGCAGACTTAATACCCCTAAATGTGCTGTTTTAAAGGCAACGGATATTTATTAGGTCACCCCACGGATAAAGGTGAACTAGCGTTAAGTATTCTTTACTGATTCTATAAAGTTATTTTCCCAGTAATCTCATCTTTTAGAATTCCCTGAGAAACGTCAAAATTCAGTCCCATAAAAGATTTTCTGCTAAATTTCTTGACAGTCCAGGTTTCAGTTGTTGTTTTTATGTGTTTTCCCTGCACGTCAAAAAAAAAATGCCCCTTTTCCCCCATAATGTATCCATATGCGAAATTTCGTCAGATAATTTTTAGAACTTTTCATACTTCTGACATGGTCATTGTAGGGTTTCCTCTCACCAGACCTGCTGTTTCAAGGTTTCAATCACACAAAAATAAACTAAGATTCGCCACAGTCCAAATTTCATTAACAATGAAGTATTCTTTACTGATTTTATAAAGTTATTTTCCCAGTAATCTTATCTTTTAGAATTCCATGAGAAGCCTCAGAGTTCAGCCCCTCAATTCCATGACATTCCAGATATCAGGTGTTGTTTTCACATGTTTTCCCTGCAAAGTCTGACACGTTTTAACAAAACTCCCCTTCTCCCCCATATGTATCCTTGTGCAGAATTTCATAGGATAATTTTGTGTTTCCTGTCTATAATGTAAGTTTTAATGAGAGATAATAAAAGTTTAAGTGTCTAGGGAATACCAAAGATGGCATTCATTAGTAACCTGGTATAACTGTAATAGGACATAAATCTAAGAATTAACACAATGTGTGAAGAGTGTTTCCATTTCCAAGAGCAACCTTCAGAAGAAATTGGCAGGGTCCCCTATTTAAATCTGTATTAAATCTGTACTTATAGGTGTTCTCAAGCCTTTGTCATCTGTATGTACATGTACATGTAATGATGCATGTCAGGCCATTCTGTCTCTTTCTTCGGACAAATCCAACTGGATTGAAATGATAAAGTGACTCATATTTTCCTTCCCCACATCTCTACTTCTTGGAAGCTAGAGCTATTTATAACTGTCAAGCTACTTCCTGACACTTCCTGCTTCTGAATAACATAACTGGCATTTGATGTGGCACAGCAAAGCAATTTTGTACATAGATCCTATCAATCTTACTTTTCTGTTCTCACATTTTTTCTGACTGAATGAATGAATGGAGTAGACAGGGAAAATGAATAAGAGGAAGAAAACTGGCATCCTCTGATAACATAGAGGCAAACCTAGATTTGGTGATAAGGGTTACATATCCAGTTAAAAGATATGCCAAAATAGCAGTTACTGAAACCAAGGAATACGATTTTGAACAAACATAAAATCATAATTTATCCGATAATTTTGTTCAAAATCACATCCAGTTGCTTGAGTAACAGCTATTTCACAGAACCAAACCTAGTCCATTCTCACTAAAATATAAGCAAAGAAATTGAATATTATTTTTGTTACAAAGAGAATGTAGAGGTGACCTACGTGTTTAGGGTGCCGTTAGAAGGGACGTAGGCTATGTCCAACCCATTTCTTCTCAGCAGGTCAATCACAGTGTTGTTCCCTATGAAATGTCCTGGGAGGAAAAAAACAGACATTCTTACTCATTCAGTGTTTAAGTGTACCAAGTGAAGTGAAATAGTAAGTTACTAATTGTAGAAGAGCTACCATTTCTCTAAATATATATCAAATTGTATCTTGCATTTCTTCATTTAAAACGTTTGAGGGTATAGTAGAATTGCTTGACTGGGTAACTGAGGAAGTTGGCAGATTGCAATAAAACTAAAGGAAGGAAAAAGGAAAAACACGGAATATCCTTTTATGTATGTAGGAGATTTCATACTTTACTTGATTTCTTAACATAACTAACGCTAGTTCACCTTTATCCGCAGGGTGACCTATATCCGTTGTTTTTCAAAACAGAGTATTTAGGCACATCAAGCCAACGGGTGGTAGTGTTAGACTGCAATATATTGGAAATATTGCAATTTGGGACCAACGTCCGTTGACGTGATGTCCCCAAATACCCTGTTTTTAAAAGCAACGGATATAGGTTACCCAGCGGATAAAGGTGAACTAGCGTTACATAAGATATTTTTGCTGCCAAATTATCAACCAATTTTTACTCTAAAAAGTAACATAGCTTTGCATTTTTTCCCGTCCTTACCTGCACCAAATGCGAAGAAGAAGCTGTCGTTAGGATGGTCCTGCAGCAGCTTGGAGACCCTGCCTGCCATGCGCTGGTTCCTGAGGAGGATCAGCTCCGTACGGAAGTACTCATCGATCTGCTGAGCCTGCTCCAGGTCAGGGGGGGACAGCGTCGTGTTCAACAGGTTGGGAACCTGACATTAACACACAAGAATCGGTGAATATGTTCATCAGGCTGGTAATCACAGACTTTATAAATGTCATACACAAAGGCAGTTAATAGTTTTGACTGGTTTAGGTGTTACAAGTAATATAACCAGTCCCTACCCATGCCTTGGAAGCTGGTACATTATATCAAAAAGCACTTATGCAGTGCAGATACAGACAATCTAGCATATCAATATGAATGGGAGCATCTTTGATGCACGTTTTCCCAACAGATTATATTTGCCCTGCACCTGTGCAGTGGTCGAAGATGATGGTACAGTTGACAATGTCTCTACTTTAGATTAAAGTATGCCATGTTGTGCTGTTGTGCTGTTGTGCTGTACCATATTCTTTTTTCTGTTCACTTAAATCTTTACTATTGCACCTATCCCACAAAATGACTTCTATGCACTTCCCCATACCTGTGCAGTGTGATGGTCAAAGATGATAGTGTTGAGGTCCCCACAGTTGTAGTGATGAATCAGGTCGTCTGTAGAGAAGGACACGGGGAGCTGACCGCTGCGAATGTTCTCCTGCTGCCATAATGTCTGGTTCAGCGCAAACAGGACCTGAAAAACACACAGGTATATAGTCAAGAATATACTGATGAAATGACCGGTACAATGGCCTAGTAAACCAAGTATTTGCCTTGCATTTGGTGGGTTAAGTGCTTCCTGGCCAAGTCATACCAAAGACTTTAACATGCTGCTTTCTCCATGCTGCTTTCTCAAAGACTTAGTAAGACTAAGAGTATGGTAGTAAAACACTAGCCCCCTGTTGTAGAGCAATTGCACAGCACAGTATTGTGTGGCCCTAACTAAGGTAAAGAAGCTGAGATGGGTGCCACAGGTTATCCTCAGTCTTTTGAACCTAACTTTGTTTAATCAAAAACATTGTTTATGACAAAATGTGTCAGAAAGAGCAATGTTCAGTCAGTTCTTTGATCCTTCTCAGACGATGAGCCATTCCAACTTGAGTTTGAAAGATCAGAGGACTGATACAGAGAGCTTGCTGCCTTTACCTTGTGTACGGAATAGCAGGTAAAGTTTTAATAATAGTAAGAAAAAAAGACTGATTTTGTACCTGTGATATGTTAAGCCCATTGAGCAGTATGCACTGTTCCTCTACCTTCAACATGAGAAGGATAAGGGGAATGATAGAAGGCTTGTTGGCTTTACCTTGTATACAGAATACTGTAAATGCATTGAAGTTCGCGGGGATTTAATTTCGCGGTAGCGGGAAAAGGGACTTTTTGCGGTGGATTTAAGTTCGCGGTTACACCATAGACTGCAGTCTGATACTATAATAGAAAAATGTTCGCGGTAGTTTTAAGTTCGCGGTGAAGTGGTCATCGCGAAAACCGCGAACAGTAATCCACCGCGAACATTTCTGCATTTACAGTATACCGGTAGTATACCTGTAAAATCTTGATAGCAAAACAAAAGAACTATTTCCCACCTGTGATATGTTGAGCACGTTGAGCGGCATGCACTGTTCCTCCATCTTTTCAATGGCACCAGTACGCTTCTTTACCTTCATCGAAGGCTTTACTTTGTATACAGGATGTAGTGTATAAAATCTTGAAACAGTAAAAACAAAAGAACTGTTTCCCACCTGTGATATGTTGAGCCCGTTGAGCGGCATGCACTGTTCCTCCACCTTCTCCACAGCTCCTGTTCGCTTGTTGAGCCGCGCTGCCTCCTGCGCCAGGAACAGGTCCAGGACAGGGATCCCGCGGGTCCGCACGTCCACCTCCGTCAGCGAGTTGACCATCAGCATCACCCACACCGGCCGTTTCCGCTCCCAGTTCCCGGTGATGGCGTTGAAGAGGTAGTCTGCGTACAGGCCCCGCCCCCGCTGGTCTGCCGTCACCCACAGTGGCATCATGTTCTTTATATACTGGGGAAAAGAAGAATATGTAGTCAACACTTGAGCAAGAGCTAGCCAAACAATATTCATTTAACAGTGTACAAAATACTTTTCTGAGTCAGGTTGCACAGTGTGCAAACTGGGGCTAAAACTAGGTTGCACAACTGAATTTCAAGTTGCACCACCTACAATTTACTAATTTCTGAAACTAAAAGGTACAATACATACATAAATACATCACCTTTTACTATCATATTACTTATAAGCATGTTTGTTTCAAGTAAATTGAAACTCAAAATGCTCAAAGTCTAAGTTGTGCCCTGTGCAACCTGAGTTGCACAAAGCAAAATGTGGTTGCAATGTGCAAGTGTACAAGTGGTATTTTGCACGTTGCATTACATGTAGTTGTGTTGTGTTTCCAGTTAACTGAGCCTAGTAAATTCCTGCCAACCGAAGCCTTTTAACATGCTATACAAAAAAGAAGAATACAAGTTATAACGAGCCAATGATTTTGGTTGGTCATGTTTCATATCTCCCTGAAATTCCTCAATGCTTTGTAAATTGCATTGTCTTATAAATCAAAAAGCTAATTTAGTGCCTTTTGTTATCCCATTTGTTAATTATGATCATATATTCATGGTTTGAGTACCAGAATTACTAAATTATACGAGTGAGCTGCAAAAGCAAAGTTTCTAAATGGTTATGCAAATGTACCAAAAGCAAATATCACAAATTATCATTGGGGAAAACAGCTAGATTTTTACATCAACTCAGATCCAATAATACTGTGCTAGTAGTGTGATCACAGAGTTCTCCTTCTTTGATGGACAGCCAAAGGTAACAACAAGATATAGTCAACAACAGATGGGGAGTCTGACTAACATTTATACAGCAAACACTTGGACATAACACACTCTGGCCGGCCTGTCTTCAGGTCATGGGTTACTGAACAAACTTCTTCCTACTGTCCTAACCATGAACATTCTCTCTCTTTCACAACCACAAGCAGCATCATTGGTAAAGCATGTTCACTCTTATTAGTCTGTGACCAGACCCTCTGGTCGACAGACTTTTAGTTTTGTCACGTTTACGCGCGTTCGCAGCTGTATCTGTATGTTCCCGTTGTCTGAATTCTATGTGGTTTGGCAGGTCCTTTGTACTGAGGTTGACGATGATGCACGTGAACTTTTTTTTGCGGCAGGTGGTTTTATTATGGATTTTATAAAAATAACACCCCTACAATTTGTTCGTCTTGCGGTGTTTTGGTCCAGATCCTCTGTATGTGGGTCATGGTGTCATTGGAATTTGTCAAGCAGATGCGTGGTGTTACCTGATCGTCAAAGTTATTCGCGTTCGCATCGGTATCTGCATGTTCCCGTTGTCGCATACGTACGTTGTTTGGCAGGTCATCTGCACTGAGGTTGACGATGATGCACGTTGTTTTTTTTGTTGTTTTTGCGGCAGTTGGTTTTATTAGGGACGCAATAAAAATAACACCCCTACAAAATGTTCATCTTTCGGTGTATTAGTCCAGATCCCCTGTATATGGGTCATGCTGTAATTGAGATATTGCAAGCAGATGCGTGATGTTCTCTGGTCGTCAATGTAACGCGCGTTCGCATCTATATCTGCATGTTCCCGTTGTCGCATACGTTTGTGGTTTGGCAGGTTCTCTACACATAGTTGGACGATGATGCAAGGTGTTTTATTTTTTCGGCAGCTGTTTTTATTATGTATGTAATAATTTCAGAAATCACCCCTGCAAATTGTACGTTTCACAGTGTATTGGCCCATGTCTGCATATGGTGCCCGTTGAGGTAATTGGGTATAGCTAAGCAGATGCGCGATATGTGCAAGAATTTTACGCGCGTTTGCTTTCTACCTCTTATTCAACAAGTTTATCCGTACTACTTTATGTACCAGCATCATGGACCCCGGGATTCACCCATTAACACTGTGTCATGCTACCTTATGGCTTCACACTAGTTAAAAACTTATCGCACAGTTCATCATCAACAGCTGTGTGTTATCGTATGTAGGACATGGGAACCGACATCTAATGTTCCACTAATGACCCTGTCAATCAAATGCCTCCTGTCGCCGTTTGCAATGAAGCGTGTAAGAATTCTCGTCCCAAATGAAGTTTAGCCATATTATATTCCCGGACTTCGACTAAGAAACATCAAGGTCCTATTCCGTGCTTCATACTTATTACGTCCATAACAGAAACATGTTAATACTTGGTGCGTTTGTCAGTCTGCCTGTCGGTCTTGTAGGTGTGTCTGTGTGTGAATGTGCCTGTGTATTAGAGTAGACCATCCGGTAACTTATCGTCACCATATCTTTTTGACTTTGGCCACATGTTATCTCACAATCCATACCTGTTTAGTAAGATTCACATGACACAGAAATATTAGGCAACTTTAGATACAACGATATATCTAACACCATGAAAAGAATCATATAGGATATAAGCACAACGTCACACACCAAAGAAGACAAAACAAGCAACATATACCAGACCGACGTCACAGACTATGTTACCTACGGTCACTTGTTTAACATTAAGACAACTTTATCGTCATCAACGTAAGCAAAGTTCTAGCCAGATGGACAATTTGGACTATCTTTTTTCAGTGAATTTGATTGCATTTAGCCATGTCCATGCCATTATAAATTTTCGTCAGAATGAAAATTGCCTCAAAACTTTCCAAAAACATGCAAAAGTTGTATAAAATGAAGTATATAACTTGTGGTGTGTATTTTCAAAAATGTCTAGTTGCAGTTTGCTTCTCAAAGTCTAAAAGATGGTGTTTCAGAGGGCTAAGATAAGGACTTCTTGGGTGCTAGCTACTTTGGATTCCACCTCCCAAGATGAGTTTCCCCCCCACAATCCTGATTATAGGTTATCAGATTCAACCATTTGACATGAGTGTAGAGTTAATAATTGATAGGCACAGTGGGGGCCACCAATGATGCCTGCAAGCATGCTATTTAAACACTGATAATCTTTGAACTTTGAGTAAAAGTTTGTGGTGCAAATATGTCTGGTATGTAAAAATCAATATCCTGTGAATCTGGCAGAGGTACTGGCCAGAGCTCGCAGGGAGTCTGAGACAAAACATCAACAGCCGAGTCTGCCTTCAGTCGATTTCTCGTAAAAATGGAATTACAGGTTTTAGCAGACACTGTGCCACTGTGATAACCTTAACAAGTGCTCAAAGACCTAGACTTATCTTGATTGTATAACCCTGGTGATAAATGAAAAATGTGAATTACTAGCACTTCAAGTGTGCTGCACCCACAAAACCAGATGGCAGACAAACATCTGTGTTACCTCACCTGCATTGCAATATCACTTGGTGTCCAAAATTTCCTTGCAAACTGGTAAAATGTTCCGTAAATACCCAAGCCAACCGACTACATGTAGAACACAAGCTTCAGTTATCAGTATGCCCTTAACTTAGCAAAATTTAGGTTCATACCAGCAAGCCTAACAGACAAATTGTCTACCATCATAACTTTCAATCTAGATTTTCTTTTGCAAATCCAAACTTACAGGTGGGTCTTTTGAGCCCTAAAATCTGTATGAGACAGAATACAGATCTCATGCTATCCCCAGCTGTATCCTCTCCATTTCTACAGCTTGACACCTATAACTGCCCAAACCTGAGGTCTTTATTTATCCTGGCTAGACTGTCCTCCCCCAGGTCTAGTGGGTCATCCCTGATGGTGTAAGGTTCAGGCAGGGAGGAAACCTGAGGATGATGTAAAACTCTAGAACTGTTGGTACAGAGAACTTGTACCATGGACCTGTCACAGCCAAGTATGAAATCTATCAAACTTTATTTCCTGTGGGAATCTAAGCCAAGTAAGGTTACACCATATAAATTCTTACAAAAAATCAGTAGAATGAGGGGGAGAAAGATGAAAGAAAGCTCCTATCTGGAACCAGATCTGAATACTAGTACTTCAAAGGGAGCCACAAAGTTAACACACCTGGCTGTTTGATATTGCAACTGAGCTAGGAATTTTAAGTCATTTTTTTTCCATTTCTTCATCATGTATCAAAAGTCTGATGCATTAAGACAGGAAAAGCTGTAACAGATGGAAGACAAGGAGCCCAAATGAGCCAGGGAATGAATTGTGTGTACATGCGATCTTTTTTTCATTTTTTTTTTTCAGAAAAAATGATCAGAAAAAAAAGGAGAGCATTAGTATGAAACCAGGAAATTGAATTGGACTGGCCTTAGGCTTTAAAGAAAATAGTAGGTGTGTCTTTCTCAAGCAATGCCTCAAGCACATGAAGAGAGGATCAGCAATAAACCTAACTGTGGTTAGACAGGACTTTTTTCAGATACAGGTAGAAAGTCATGGCATATGAATGTGGTAGGAGAAGTGAGGACTTTACATTTCTTTCTGTGCGCAGGAAGCGACACCCTGGCCAACTGAAGAAGGAAATACCAGCGGGCCGGGTTAGCTTTGTTGTGAAGGCCGGCTATGTTTGTGACCAGATGGGGGGAGAAATGCTGTGAGAACAGAGCCATCTCAGTAGCTATATTTGTTTTTGGGCCTGGAAAGTTTGAAACTGGAATGCAAGCGCTATGTCCAGCACTCAGACTTTTAAGAAACATCAAAATAAGCTCATATTCTCCAGGCATTATTTCACACCTGTATACTTGTACCTGGTAATTCCTCAAGTGAGCACAACTGCACAATTTTTGCCCACGAATTTACAACTATTTGGAGCTGTTCATCAGTACCACAACTGTTTGGGAATCTGTCAGTGTCTAAGGAGCTATTAAAGGCCCTCAAGCTCAAGGAGTAAACAAACCTTCAAGTGCTGTTTAAGACGCCTGTAGATATCCTCTGGGAGGACGTCGCCCAGACTTTTTCCTTCAGGAAGCATCTGACAGCTGCTGAGGGCGGAGACAGTGTAGGGGTCTGTCAGGTCCAGTTCAACAAACACATGGTTACTCTGGTGAAAGGCCTGCTTGGAGTTGGACGGAATGAAGTCCCAGACACGCGTGTACGGAACGTGGATCGTGCCAAAGAAATACGAGGGCGGATTCCGCTGTATTGTCCAGAGGAAGGAATTCAAATCCTCCTAGAAATGACAAAAAATTAAATAGATATTAAAACATCAGACATTCGATGAATAAACAAATTTTATCACATAACAAACATTCATTACAGTCAGTGCAATTAGCTGTGTACTGTTAGTAATTTGCAAACTTTGTGAAGTGTATGAAGTCTCAATGCTGCTTACAAAAATTACAACCCTGGATCAGGCTTATATCCAACTGACATTTTGTTAATCCCTCAGCTATGTCTGATTATAGACTCTAATTGAACTCCTTGCTGAAAATTTGTTGTTAAAATGCCACTTTGACACACCCGTTACTTTTATCGATTATCAACAGATTGCGACACAAAATTTTGCAAGAAGCATAGTTTTTTTTTGCATTCTGGATTCATACAGTAACACCCTTGACTTCCCTCAGGTGAAAAGGAGTAATCCACTGTCCACTGTAGCTTCGGTTAAGAAAGAATCCATCACACTAAAAGATTAGGGGTACTTCCTGGTCCTGGTTGGAGTGGATGAAACCTTACAAAGTCAGGGTGTGTACCTTGTGCACTGCTCTACTAGCCCACAACCTAATGACTTTGAAGATGTAATGAAGAAGACTGTTGTTAGTAGTCTCCAAGCAGACCCTACGGTGCCCAAAGAGATAGCATCAAAGCTGGCAAAGGAGTATAGCCGGCCAAAGGGAGATAGTCGGCCAAAGGGAGTCAAACGGGCACCGGTGCCGCTATACAGTCCCTTGCCAGCTTTGATACTATTTCTAAGGCACCGTAGGGTCTGCTTGGAGACTATGTTGTTACCTGGTTGGTGTACTTGCAGACCCTTTAATCCACCACACTTAAAAGATAAGGGGTCCTTCCCAGTGTGAGTGGATGATGCCTTACTTAGTCACAGTATGTGCACCTTGCATAGTGCTCTATTAGCCATCATCCTAATAAGTTTGAGTACATTATTACCTGGTTGTTACCTGGTTGGTGTACTTGCAGACCTTATTCTTTAAATAATTATTAAAACCTCCTTGTTCATGGTGTGAGTGGATGAAACCTTACTAAGTCAGGGTATGCGTACTTTGCATAGTGTTCTAAACTAATGAGTTTGAGCAAGTATTACCTGGTTGGTGTACTTGCAGGCCTCCTCCTGATCGCTCCCCCTGTCCCTCCGTCCCTGCCGTCTGTGTCCCTCGGCGCTGGTGAGCTGCCACACTACATGCAGGAACACGGCGAGCCTGAGCCACAACATGTGTGCTGAACTCGGGCTTAGCTCCGGGAGGCCGGCGGCTACCAGCATCGGCGGGGGGAACCAGCAACAACAACAACAACTCCCTCACAAACTGAAACTTCTGATCGTTCTCTAGAGCTAGACGCCCGAATTCGTTATTTGCCGCTTCTGCGCTGGAATTTCCTTACGATGGTCTCTACGAGCAACAAGTGTTTTCATACGGGCGCACTGTTTTTATCATGACTGCGCACACGCAGTCCGTGCACGTATAATAATTTACTTGCGTATGAGATCTTACGACAGAGTACGCAAACTTCAGTTCTGTACCTTGTCCAGGACGTCAAAGATTGAACCAGACGCATCTCCGATCACTCCACACGCCTAGATAACGCAGCGACGCGCGGCAGATTTAGAGGGAAGCCCCACCAAGAACTCGGCCCAGCTCAAGTTGCAGCAGGAGGTTATAGTTTTGCCTCCCGAAGAAATCCGGTTGAAAGTGCAGTCACCAAAAATCGCTGAACGGATTCCGAACTGCATATCCCACAAGCATGTCGTTGACCACGCGTACTTACACAACCTCTCTAGGTGCTCCAAAATCCCTCTGTACTGAGATAGCGGCTGTGATTTAGCACAAGTTCGCCGGAGAGTCTCACGAAACTATAAATTCGACGGCGGCCATTTTGGTTTGAGTTTAGGTTAGTTAGCACCAGGAGGTCATTGAACTCTTGCCCCTCTTGGGACCAGCATCATGTATGTAATCCATACGATAGGTACATTCTGTGGGTCGTATTAACGCGGCTATCTAAGATAACGTATCATCATAAACATTCTCCCGCTGAATAAATGTACCTTCGTGCTTTATTTATCCCGTAACGAACCGATTTATCAAGAAAGTGTTGCCATACGATGACGGGAACGAGACGCAGGCGATACCATCTTTTATAGGTAAGATTAAAATTTCGTCTATGCATCGCACAATTGTGACAGTAAAATGCCACAACAAATTCTAATGCACTCAAAATATTACTTCACTTTTAGAATAATCAAGTAGAGTTGCTCTTATCCTATATGTTGGCACCTAATTTTTAACATGTAATGATACCCCTATAATTAAGAATGGCTTCTTTTGATTTATCACGTGATCTCATCAAGTCTGTCTAGTTAATTGCTAATCTCCAAGTAGATATTGGGTGGAAAATTGGAAAATAATCCAGGCGATAGAGGTATAGGATTGTCATAAAGAAAACGGTTGCGCCCCATACGTCTGCTTGGAGATGAGTCCATTACTAGAAGTTGGATACATCATCGATTTGATTAGAAGCTTGCCCCGGGTAAACTCAGATACAAACGCTTCTCAGTCAAAGTCAAATACTTGTCAGGACAGGGAGTGTAATATGAATATATATATATATATATATATATATATGTATATATATATATAGTGTGTGTGTGTGTGTGTGTGTGTGTGTGTGTGTGTGTGGATGCTCACTTAAAAGAGGTCATATCTTCTTTTTTTTAATCTTCGACTCATGATCGGTAGATTTACCTGACACAGGAATTAACGTTATAAATGGGAGACCACCTAACACAGTCCTAACACCCTGATCTCGATCTCTGTTGGCAGAATCCGCGATTCTACCGGATCGCAATCTCTACCTGACATGTACCATCACGTTCACGTGTAAGGTAAAACAAATGGAATTGATTGATTGATTGATTGATGGATGGATGGATCAATTGATTGATTGAATGATTGTTTATCTCTTTGTTTGATTGATGTCTGGAGAGCATGTGTAAACAGTATGAGTCTTGCGTAAATAATTACTGCGAATTGTTGATGAAAAAATGATTGTAAAAGAAACTGCATGCACTAACGTAAAGTAACATACATATTAGGCCACACCAATTTAATTTCTTGGTTCACGGATTTTTTCATGAAAAATATGGAGCGAGAGGGCGAAATAAAAATAAAAATTGTAAAATAGTTGGGGTAAAGGTAACGGCTAATCCAAAACATAAAGAAAAAAAGTTTTCAGCTTGAAAAAAGTACAAAAACACTATTATTGTACAGTAACACCACTTGTACCCACAATTTAAGGAGCTTATAATATAAAGGCCAATTTGCTACACCAGGAAGCAGGTGAATGGTTTCATTAATGGTGAAAATTTGCTGAGTGGTAATTTTTATTTTTATTTTGTTTTCCAAAAAATAGGAGCGAGCGAATCCGTGAACCAAGAAATTAAATTAGTGTGGCCTTAGGGTATGAAAAGAGCAGCGAGTAGGAAGGAACCTGGTATCCAAGCTGCGAATGCTGCGAAGGAGGCTACCGTCAGACGTTGTGACCAGAGTTTTAGTTTTAGCTCCTCAAACCCAAGACGGGTTAAATTTTAGATTGCGCCTTCTGGCGGAAACTCTGCAGACTGTAGCTACAGTTAACGCTGCCGGTTAGCAGCAAAATTTAAAAAGACATCCGTGAAGGATTATCACTCGTCAAATTTTGTGAGGAAACATGCTTTGGTCCAGAGGAAATGATGTGTCGCATATTATCCAATGTGTATCATATTATCACTCGCCTGAGTGATGAATCAAAACAGAATAATGGTCTTTTTTTTTCATTCGCACGCTTGCATTGAGTTCCCAGAGGATGTCATCCATTCATTCAAATCAACGTGGCCTCATGATGCAAAAAAACAAAACAATGTGGATCAATCCCGTGAAGAACGATGTACCACAATAATTCTGATAGAATCTTTTATTAAGGTCAGAACAAAGTTCATTATAGATAAATTAAGACTGTAGACTTTCCTCCAAACCCTGTAACGTTACTTTTTTACAAACTGATGAGGATACTCTCCTCTTGTCCATTCCCCATTCCATATAAACTTTATCCTATTGACACGTAATACAGTTCGATAAAATAACATTCAATCAATCTCCATCGTCTATTATACACCTGCATATATTTGTTAGTAATTATTGCTTTTTATAGTTTGTTTAACTTTATAATTAGGCATCAAAACATCGCCAGACTTTGAGATGAAGGCATTGTCCACTGAAAATGTATTTACAACAATAACTTAGTAGTAGTAGTAGCTTCACAACTAATACCAAATTACATCAACTAAAGTTGTCATGTTGCTTGTTCAGGAGAAGTTTTCCTGACAGAACTCGAAGCCGTGTTCCATGCACTTTTTCTGCAGCACCTTCCCCAGCTGGGCCGATCCGCAGAAGAACACCGTCACTTTTCCGCACTTCTCCGCGTCCAGACGCCGGAACACCTGGTAGGACAACATGTGCAATGATTTCAGCTCGGTATTTCTTTTTTAATTAGCATGTAGGTTTTTTTCGTGGTAACAAAAGACGCAATGGTTATATATTACGCATAGTTTTATCGCCTCGCTACGAACTACGCAAATGAGACGTTGGCATAGAACATAATCCTAGATTGTCGGATTTACCTACGCCTAGGCGCCTTACGGGAAAGGGGCACACAGACCCTCTACTAGCTAAGGTCATAACAAAACACGACCTCCATGAAACCAATGAAATGGAACTGCGACTTTGAACAAGTAGCTAAATAAGTACTGAGATGTGTTCATACGTCATTTTCTAAGCAGAAATCAAATATCAATTGTGAGGTAGAAGTTTTGAGTAACCCTCGCTAACTTATTGACTTACCTTGTCCCAGTCCGGCCTCCCGGCCTGTGTCCGTGTCTTCAGGCCCGTGATAAGGTCCCGTTTCTCCTTCTTGTGTGTCAGGTACATGGCCATCCTCAACCCGATAGCTTTGGAGTCCGTACGGCCATACATAGACGTCATGTACCTACAAAAAGATGAGTAAATCGGTTCAAAAACTTGCCCAATAATGTCGTCACATTGTGTGGTGACATAAAGGTTCAATGAGCATGTTAACTTAACTTAGTCGTTTTTATCGGGCTTTCTATTTCTTCATTTTTCTTGAAGTGCGCCAGCCAAAGGTTTTGACACAGCAAGATAAAATACAAAATAGAAAGCCCGATAAAAACGGCTAACAAAGAACGTTAAAAAAACAGCCGGAGCCTAACCTCTGCTTGCAGATTAGCCGTAGGGGTACCCCCGGTATCCGGCAGTCCACCGGGACAAATTTGTGGCTTCGGAGCCCGGCCGGGCTATATCTCTGGCGGGCACCGGTGTAATTGGGACCTGGCTTTTGTGTGGACTCGACTCACGCCCCTGGCCAATTATCATTTTTTGCCGCCAATCCGTACCCCGTCGGAAGGCCTGTTAGCATCCTCCTAACGCCGGGTCCCCAACGGCATTAGCCTATGGGGCCCTGCTATCTAGATGCCTACCAGCGGTTATTATGATTGTCGCCACAAACCTGCTGTCAACCAATCAGAGAATAGGCTTTTCTTGGGCTTTTTGTTGTCGAAAGCTGTCTCGCAAAGGCCGCTGGGAAGCTATCAGCCAATCATGTTACGTCTTACATAGCACCATCCTCCTACGCCCTTTTCCCCAACGGCTGACTGCCCATATAAGGGTAAGCTCATTAATATTTACAAGCAGGGCGATGAGGAACTGAAATTAACTGCGGGTAGGCCATGAGATAGCAGGGCCCCGTAGGCTGAGTCAGCTAGCCGTTGGGGACCGTGCGTAGGAGGAAGGCCTGTTAGAGGCTAACATCAGCTGTCATAAGGAAAATATAGCAGAACCGTAACCCACATGTGCATCTCCAGGAAGTTCCTCTCGAAGTTGCCCATCTCGGACTGCTCGATCTCCAGCTGACTCAGCAGGCTGATGAACCACTCAAACGACTTGTGGTCTCGGTTGATCCAGAAGAAGTCAACCTGCAGGTGTCGTACAAGAAGACAGCTTAAGCGCACTGTTATATGAAGGCTGAAGTCCCAGAACATGCAGAAAGACACTCTAAGCTAAGGGAAATGAAGTCGCAGTGGAAATGAAGAACACTGCAGCACGTGATACTGAAGATACAAAGCACAGTCGTTATTACGTAGAGCTACATTGTAGTCTGCTACGCAGAACTTTCCCACAGGGTCTACTTTTAAATGTGCAGCCACGGTAAAGCTCTACGTATTAATCATCGACTGTGTTTTGTGATGATGATAACAAATGGTGCAAAGACATCGATGCAACAAATGCCATATTGTGGCCGGTAGTATTGTCAAGCTAACACAATGCTTATAATAATGTACTACATGTAGTGCTAAGTGAATTTGACACACTTCTCCACACTTCTTTGTGAAGGCCAGTGAAAATGTCGCGATCGGAACAGACATGTTTTATTATCAAGGATTGCCAAACTCATTAGGAGTATGAATTTGTAAACAACACCTACCTTTTTCAATGTGAGGAAGTTCCTGTGTGTTTCGGCGGTCCAGGCGTGCCTGCACCGGGGACATGTCTGCCGTGCCCGGCGGTACCGGTGCACGATGCTCTGCAGGATGGACGCGAATGGCGTGACTCCTATCCCGGCACCCACCAGCACCGCGTGCTCCGCTTCGAAGATTCGGGTGGACGGTGCGCCGTACGGGCCATCCATGTACACCTACAGTTGGCAGGAGGACGGACAGTTACAATCTCAGTCGGCATAAACAAAAGCTGTGTTGCATGCTTGTATGCGAAGCTTGTATGCGAAGCTTGTATGCGAAGCTTGTGTGTGAAGCTTGTATGCGAAGCATCTATGCAACTTAAGTTCAGTATGCAATAGCTTGTATGCGAAGCTTAAAAAGAAGAGCCGTCAATCTACAAGCAGATGCTGGATAGAAATCGTTAACGTTTTCTTTCGGCTGGCTTTTCTTTAATGGGGAAATGTACTTCCACAAAGACCGACCGCAGCCTAGCCTGTGTTTACACATTCTCTCCCTGACTGGGGTTAATGACCCCCTTCCGGAGAGCGGCGGCAACTGTAGGGCCGGCCGCTAGGAGCGCGATTTTAGTCAGTTTAGACCGCAGCGTCTCAGCGTTTAAAATGATGATACTTTCTTGATCTTTCTTCTCCAACATCTGCTTGGAGATGGTAGAAATGTGTCTCAACTACTACAAGGTCAAATTTACATATTGACATCCGACGAATCATAGTCATTCCCCATTGGTACATTGCTATTTTTCTTCTATCCAAGTCAAAAAGAGGAAAGATGAACAAAGATGAAAGATGAACAAAGATGAAAGTACAAATTTCTCGTGACCTCACATTCACACCACCCAGGCTGTCCAGACCAGATGTCGACCAGGCCTTTTAGGACGAAAAACGGTTAGAACGAATGACTTCTGCAGTCGACAGGATCAGTCTTTGAAGCTCGTTTTTAGGATTAGTATTGTCCACAACATAATAAGGACCAGGATAAACGAGGAAGAAAGGGCAACTAGTTTTTTTAAAAGAAAAGACAAAGGATTTTCTACTGGTAGCTGCCTTACCTCAAATTCGGTATCGAAAAATCCGTCCGCCAAGTTCACCACGGTGGGGGGTCTGAACATGTGCGAGAAGTCCTGACCTAGCGAGGAACACGACATGCGAGAATCGTTCCTCTCCATCGGAGGCATCCCTTCGGCGACCAACACAGACGCCGTGTCCGACACTTTCCTGGTCCCGTCTGCAATGTTAACGTTGGTAGTCTCACACAGGTAAACCCCACTGTCTCTGGAAACTTTGTTCGCGCGCGGTTTGGTTGGAGCCAGGGTGAAGACGTTCTTGTACTCGGAGTCGCCACTAGGATCCGAGGTGGAGGTGAAGTGAGAGGAGGAACTCCTCTGGATCTCTGGTAACACTCCGCTCCCCAGGGAGTTAGAGTTCATGATGGACTCCAGGGAGTCGTACCGCTGCTGGGGGGTGCTCTGACGCAGCCGCTCCGTATGCTGCTCGAACAGCCCGTACAGCCGGCTGGTCCACGTGCCTACCGCCCGGATGTGGAACCACAACGTCCCTGTAGAGTACATGTAGTATCTTAGACACTATGAATGAATCAGCTTCAAAGATAGGTCTAGAGATGTCAGAAGTGACTCCTTGCATGTTAAGTATATTCTACTTCCCTCATGAAATGCATCAAATACCTTATAGAATTCCTCTGTCTATCCCTCTCCCTCTCTGTCTGTCTGTCTGTCTGTCTGTCTCTCTCCATGTGTGTGTGCGTGTGTGTGTGTGTGTGTGTGTGACTGTGTGTATGTATGTATGTATGTGTGTGTGTGTGTGTGTGTGTGTGTGTGTGTGTGTGTGTGTGTGTGTGTGCATGCTTGTATTATAAAGCCACGTTTAATCCCTGTCCGCATTACCCATGACCCACGGTGTACCTACCGTCCTGCTCCGGAGCGCTGCTGATGGTGAAAGGGTGCCACTCGTGCGCGGCTATGGCGGGAACGCACAGGTACACGTAATCCCCCGGCTGGAACTTGAAGTTTCTGGGACGGGACACCACCACGTGCACCACCTGCGGGATTGTGCGATTTTACATTGTGTGATAAATAAAGTTTGTAGCAAAGGAATCAATTGGCGTTGTTAAGGGTCATATTTACGAGGCATCACTCTTGGTTAGTAGGAAGGTGTCTGCCATGTATGAAATGCTTCCACAATTATAATTACGCTAAAGAACCACATTTGAATATCATTTGCACACCATCATCTGTGCATCATGAGAAAACATGTCACATTTTAATTACTTGAATGCATGTCCTTTTTGCAGTCATGGGTTTTCCTTTTCCCATTTCACAATCTAAATTAAAGGGCTACATTTGAGAGCACTACCTTTAATGGTCATGTGGCGTATCTACAGAGTGTTTGGCCCAGAAGCAAGTGGTCCTGGGTACAAATCCTGTCATTCTACCGATTGTATGCCCTTGGGAAAGGCACTTAACACGACTTTCCTCACTTCACGCAGGTGTTAAAATGAGTACCTGACTTCATTTGCGGAGGTGAGAGCTCCATGGAGCCAAGTTGGCCTCTGCCTTCCAATACCGTGCGTCAGACACAGTGCCAGTGGATAACATCCCACTGCACCTTAAGCTTCGGCCTTAAAACGGGGCTGTATAACTACCTTTGCCTTACCTTTGAGGGTAGAACAATCCCTTGCTGGATGGACATGTGTCCGTAGCGCGTCACCCGCGCCATCTTTGTGCGGAGAACTCTTTCGATGACGTAGAAGAGGCCGGGCAGCAGCAGCCACAGCCAGAACGACTCGGCGTGGATCACCAGCAGCACGAACCACGGGATGGTCAGCTGGTGGATCCAGTAGAACCACTGCAGAAATTGTTAGATTTACAAATGATGAAAATTATCAGGTAATGCTTGGGTCACACACACACACACACACACACACACACACACACATATATATATATATATATATATATATATATATATATATATATATATATATATATATATATATATATTGGCTAACGTCACATTTCCAAACCGGGGCCCGGGCGGGCTGTTTTTGGAAACGAAAAATACACACGAATACGTTTTGTGTGTTTTGGTCTTTTATATACTTTTTTTAAATCTCAAAAGCTGCCCGGCTGGGTCCCAGTTCGGAAATGTGACGGAGCCTAAACCATGGCCCGATTGGACTCTTTGCAGGGAGTTAGATTCCTGCCGTTCCTGGCTAGATGTTGTATCCAACATTCGGAAGAAGTTTCCGCTTTGCAAATTGTATCTATCAATTACTTGTGGAACAACATACCCAGGCAGCTCGTGAATACAATGATAGTCTTTCTTTCAGTACAAGAGACGAACAAGAAGACCACACTGACCTGGAAGTGTCCACTGTTCCTCACCAGGCTGGTACTGGAGAGCGTGATGACCAGCAGGAGCCACAGTAACACCCAGCCTGTCATGCTGGCACTGCCGGACACCCAGCCGATACCCAGATTTGTTCCCAACATGTACTCCATCAGCGTGTGCGGGGTCGTCTCCGTCAGCTTCACTGGAGTTTGGGGAATGAGAAAAAAAAAACCCGTAGGTGAACAAGTCTATATAAACATGTCTGTGCTATTTCTGCAGAATACGAGAGCTTTCCTTGGTGATACTAGCGGTTACGTGATGAAATCATCTGGACTTTCGGGCTCACTAGATGCTTCATCTCTTTTTCCGAGAAAAGGCTTGCTAGCCGTTTACATCACTATAGACGTCGTTTTTTAAAGCGATATAGTCAGGATGACCCTAATGTACCAGGAGGTATAAACGATAAGCTGTAAGGAAAGATCTTTAAGACCTCAATCTTTGATTTACTTGAAGTTGAGATTGTTGCTTGCCCTTTTCTTAGCTGCACTTACCAAAGTTGTAGACATGCGCTATGGTGTGTAACAGGCTGAAGACCAGGATCATGACTCCGATGACCTTGTGGAAGGCGATGTGCTGGTCCAGGGGCAGATATCGGCCGACCGGCGTTGAGCGCATGTAGGACAACATCTTCCGTAGCATCAGCAGGAGCGCGAACATGCTGTTCAGGTTCAGACACTGTCCTGGATAGGAAACAAGGAATAGAGTGATCGGGATCTTTTGATGCCATATATTTCCAATGATGATTGTTGACTATTTGCATCAGCTTTTAAGTGGCATATTGCCCTGCTTTTTGAATCACTTGTTTTTTTCTAGATTCTTTAAAATCATTTGTACCGCTTTTGACATATTGCTTGAGTGTTTGTTAAATACCTACAACCTGCAAAAGTGCTAGTGTACCACAGGGTACTGGAAGCACAGTGTCATGGCCGATACAGCGGGAGATTCATATAATCCAGGCAACGAAAATCAGGACAAGCATGGTCAACTGAACGAGATCAACATGGTATACTGAAGGAGGTTAATATGCTAAAATCCTACCTGATATCAGCCCTACAGCTTCGGTATATGGCTAAACAGTCCTATACGAGAATGACACTCTATCACATCTGCAAGCCGACTCAGGCCTGCTGAAAGGTCCTTTTGTCAGGATACGCTTTCTAAAAACGTTACCATCGCAGTTACACCAATATACACACAGATTTACGTACCACATCCCTTAGCCACGATCATGGCGACGTTGGGTTGGTACTGGATGGCGGCGTAACACAGCAGCGCCACGTTCAGCACCACGTACAGCGCCACCGCCACCACCGTGCGGAGATGGTTCCGCACCGCCTGCACCGACAGCATGCCGCCCAGGAGGGGACTGGACTTCGCCTTTACCTCAAGCACTGGCTCGGCGCAGTAGACCACACTGTATGTTCGGGAACACATAGCAGGAAAGGGTCAGCATCCTTAAGTACGTTTATCAGGTTGGAAAATCACTGGATACATGTACTACAATACTACAATGCAGTAAGAAGTTTAAGATTCTTTACTCTCAATTAAGACATGTAAATGATAAGATCCTACGTACTGATGACGGTCTGTATGTCACCTTCCTTAGGGCAATTCTGAGTGGTTTTATTTTGCGCTGCAGCTAGATGTCGCTGCTACCAATACGGTCCCAAACGTGCGTAAAGTATATACTTTAGTCATATAGCTGGTTCTGGTTCGAATTCTATTTAGCATTGTAGCTAGTTTTCACTGTATATAGGAACGAACAAAGAGTCAATATTCCACGGCAAAGCTTATGCTCCATAGCAGGCACAGGTAACGTTAGAGCCTTGATACGGACCTCAGAGCCAGGCAGTCCAGTAGTTCCAGCTGTCGAGACATTTCCTCCAGAAACTCGATGTAGGTGATGGCGCCGGAGCAATCCGAGTCTGCGTCCTCGAACAGCGCTTCGGTCAGGTCGGAGATTTGGTCGTCACTAAAGGCACCCTCCTCCATACAGGAGCTCAGCACCAGCTTCAACTCGCCGCGATCTATGGACCCGTTTCCTGAGTACATACAGACAGGATTTTGTAAGTCATGTATAATGAATGGAGACCTTGTCATAGTCACACTCCAAGCAGAGATTTGGCTGTTTTTGACGTGTTTTAGGCGTTTTGATTGACATTGCAAAACAAGTCTGGAAGTTCCAATGACAGTTCAAAGCATACATTTATTGACGAGATGAAGGGTTACCCAGCTAATCTTTCACGCCCTTTTTTTGGTACTTTGTTCGAGTCGGCGAACGACAACATAGAGATTGGGAGTCTCCCCATCTAACCTTAGCTTATACTAGTAATGCCTCCGTAGTATCTGCTTAAAAATTATCCCTACTAACCGTTAACATCATAGACCTGGAACAGCAGCCTGGCTTTTTCCTCCTCTGATCCGGTCAGAAGACAGGACAGTCCGGCCATCAAGTCACTCAGCTTCAGCTCTGAACTGCCGTCCTTGTTCAACACGTGGAAGAGCTGTTCAGCCAGGAACGACTGTTGACACAAGGCGTATACGTTTGAAAAAAAAACGCACTCAACATAGTGTGTACGCGTATTTTTATAACTCATAAGCTAATGATTTTGGAGCAAAAGGACAACAAGCTAAAGCAATTACAAAGTATGAGCCCTCCAAATATCAACTCGGATGTTTCTTTATCAAAACAATACTTTTAGGTTAGACATCCAGGTTAACAATATTCAAATTCAATCACTACAACTGAATAGAAATACTTTTATAGTTTTCGAAAATCACTTAATTGTAGTACATCGGTATCTTGATTTTGAGGATATATATAATGTTATTTCCTTGAGTCCTAACCTACCCCAACATGTTGCTGAGACTTAAGCTCAGCTTTGAATCTCTCCATGCTGATGGTTGTCCCCGGTCCCACGATCAGTCCGAAGCGGTACTCCAACCAGGCTTGGTACTTGGCTGTGTTGTCGATACTAATACACAAACATACACAATAACAAGCTTGATATATGAACCACGTACGTATATAATGATATGGTCACAGTGCGATATACATGGACAAGAATTAACACCCATGTTCGATTGCTTTCGCTATGAAACATGAACGACAACAATAAACCATTTGTAGGAGTTGGTAAAAGAATACCTTCGATCTCTTGCCATCTGTTTCAACATGCGCTGCTAAATGATAATTAGCCTCCTTTGCAAACTTCAAGTAGCGCTTTTGCGGGAGCGCCGATTCACGATTTTCAACATGATCTAAGGTTCTCTATTGCCGAAAGAGTTCCTAGCTTGCCAAAAGTCCCTCTCCCGACAACCAGAGAACCTTAGCCCATGTCGCGAATAAGCGCTCCCCAGCAAAATAAGTCAGTGAATGAGGTTGCAGCTAAATCTACTAGGGCTATGTCTCAACAACGACAGTTTGACGTATCGGTGGTAAATTCCCGTGCAGCGAAATACGCCTGGTGTAATATAAAACAGTTTATATTCCTTACTTCGGCAGCAGGCTGAGTCGGCCCAGTAACTCCTGCAGAGGGATCCGCCCGTCACCGTCAACGTCAGTCAGGCCGAACAACTTCTCCACTGTCTACAGGGGAACATGGACATGCGTTATTATCAGGACACGGTAACAGCAGTCAGGCCGAACAGCTTCTCCACTGTCTATATGGGAAATACGGGCATGCGTTATTATCAGGACACGGTAACATTAGTCAAGCCGAACAACTTCTCCACTGTCTACAGGGGAACATGGACATGCGTTATTATCAGGGCACAAGCAACATCAGTCAGGCCGTACAACTTCTCCACTGTCTACAGGGGAACATGGACATTCGTTATTATCAGGACACAAGCAACATCAGTCAGGCCGTACAACTTCTCCACTGTCTACAGGGAAACATGGTCATCCGTTATTATCAGGACACAGTAACATCAGTCAGGCCGTACAACTTCTCCACTGTCTACAGGAAAACATGGACATGCGTTATTATCAGGACACAGTAACATCAGTCAGGCCGAACAACTTCTCCACTGTCTACAGAGAAACATGGACATGCGTTATTATCAGGACACAGTAACTTCAGTCAGGCCGTACAACTTCTCCACTGTCTACAGAGAAACATGGACATGCTTTACTACCATGGCAAAGTAACGGTAATGGTAGAAACGGGTGAGTGGATGTTAAAGCCATAATTACAATAGTCCATTTGTATCTGGAAAATTATTGCAGTTTGAAACCATAGCCTGTTCTTTTTATATAACGGATATATGTTACCCCGTGGATAAAAGATCAGAAAGCACCCACCCCCTTTGTCAGGAAGAACCTCCTGAGCCTGTCCGGGGTGATGAGAAGGTTCTCCGTGCAGAAGTCGGCCAGTCCGTCCTCCAGCCACTTCAACAGTCTCAGCCGCCGCTCGTGACTGGATGGAGATAGGACAGTGATAATAACGTGACTGGATGGAGATAGGGCAGTGATAATAACGTGACTGGATGGAGATAGGACAGTGATAATAACGTGACTGGATGGAGATAGGGCAGTGAGAACAATATTCAGGTAATTCTCGGGTGACATCTCCAAACTGACAGTTAGCGGGAATGAAAAGTATGATATCAAAGACAATGAAACACACCGGCGTCATAAAAAAATAGTAATGAGCATATATAAGTTTTCGTTTTCGCAAACTGCCCGGCCGGGCCGTGTGACCGTAGCGTAATACAATTCCGTTTTCATACAAAATTACACGTAATAAAAAAAGATAAAGCTTCTTAAAGAATCTAAAAGAAACCCTTCTAGCTAGGAAGCGCTCATTTGGAACTGTATTCTCGCGTTTGAACTTTCCTATGATACTTGAGAGAGACTTAAGCTTACCTTGCCAGCCTGCTCAATCCTCCGATGACGACCTGGATACTGAGTTTTCCTGAACCCTCTTTGTCCAGGAGACTAAACCACTTAGCAGCAAATGTTTGCTGTAAAAGTGAGGATCCACATTATCAGGGTGACACCAAGAAAAAAAACACAAGGTGTGTATCACAGAAAGTTTGCAGTGCTTGCACAACTGCTTGGTCTATAGAAACGGAGATGGGACACTTGCAACTTTGTGTAGTCACCACAGCAGGAGGTTAGTCTACTGCTTTAAAACATTCTGCTCAAGTACAACAGATTTGAATAGTTTCAATGCCTTTAGCAGATTCCAATACATATTTAGCTGTGACAACTCTCATAATGTAAAAATATATGCATATATGAAAGACTGTTTTGCTGGTCGAAATACTGAAACCCACGATTGGCCTTCCGATTTACAATGTGTTTTGCATTATCTAGTTTGAAGTTTTAGTTGGCAATACGAAAGTCCCGGTGTATTTTTTTTCAATAAAGTTTCCTGAGCACATCACCATTTGGCCATTGTACCGGTCACTCCTCCTACCTCCATATCCTTGGCGAACTTGCGGAACATCCTGACCGTGACCATGCCTCCCCGCGCCAGCGGCTTGAGGTGGATGTTGAACCAGGCCAGCTCCCCCTGGGACTCCGACCCCTGCTGGGGGAACGGGTCTTCCCGTGGGGCCACAGTGATGACGCGGCAAGTCGTCATGACGTCACTCGTGTGGAACTCCTCCTCTACCTCCGACCTGCCCAGGTGGGTGAGTCCGAACCACTTCCGGCTGAACGTGGACCCCATTCAGCTGTCACTCTCTAGGAGAAGGGGACATCATACTCTCTCTTACGGATAGTAATCTCCAAGCAGATTCTACAATGGCATAAGATAGTATCAAACTGGCCAAGGAGTATAGTCAGCCAAGAGTTGTCCATTTGCCACGCTCCAAAGCCGGCTTCACTCCTCTGGCAGATTTTGATACTATCTTATGCTACCGTAGGATCTGCTTGGAGATAGCGAAACACACTCCAAAGCCGGCTTCACTCCTCTGGCAGATTTTGATACTATCTTATGCTACCGTAGGATCTGCTTGGAGATAGCGAAACACACTCCAAAGCCGGCTTCAATCCTCTGGCAGCTTTTGATATCTTATGCTACTGTAGGATCTACTTGGAGATTAACGGATAGGCAATACAGCTGTCTTTGCAGACTCGTAGCAGCGCTAGCACTGGCTATGACTTTTATTACCCCCGGGAAAGGGCCACCTCCTAAGGGAGGTTTTGAACGTCACGGGGGATTGTATCCTACGGATCCTTGTTTATTTTCTTTTAAATTTATCTTACTCGTTGATTTGCGAGCTTCAATATGGGCTACCCTAATGCCGACAGAGGAGTTGCGCGCCCAAAAGTCTGCCCGAGTACGGAAACTCCTTCTCCCGGCTTACAAAAACCTCAGCCTATGCTGAAAAATCGTCAATGAACGCCCCCCCCCCCAATGAAAGTTGTCTATCGCTGCTAGAAGTATGCGAAGGAAGCTAAGCTTGATGAAAGAAACAATAAAAACATGGAAGATGTTAGAAGAATGAATACAATTGCACTTTCTCCTTGTTTTTGTGTGCATGATGGTAGATATTCATCGAAATTTACGGTGGATGAAAAGCGATTATTGCTTGTCCATACTGTCTAAAAATTCAGCATTCTTACATTTCGTTGTGTGAAACGTTTCACTTAGAAAATACAGTTCAGTTGAAAATATAAAAGCACAAATCGGCTGACACAGGCATATTAAACTGAAAATCGAGATGGACAGAATACACTATATACTGATTTTCGCCTCTTGAATCATTGCAAAGGATATTACAACAAATGTTGTTTAATGCCTAATTGAGCGTCAAAACGACACGGTTACTAGTGATCTGTTATGTTAAAGCAGTCGGTGGTATGTAAGTCCTGTATGTGTATTGAAGGGGGATGTAGAAGATCTGAATTACACAGGTAACAAATAAAGTTACATCATTTGAAGATACAAATAAGTTAAAAACATGAAAATAAAGAGACTTCACAAAGACAGCTTAAGCCACTGGAAAACATAAAAACCGACGATACTTGATAACTTGATAAACCGCCTACAGATACCTACTGTGAAGACAGGGAAAACTATGATAAAGTTGTGTCGGGAATGGGTAGTATAAGAACTTGAACGGACGTGGTCCTACCTCTATAACAGGAGTCGGACCGGATCTGCAGTCCAAAATAGGCCTGGACAGCGGCAATCAAAACTCCTTGTGGCTGTCTTCTATCTTCTTGTTCCCCTCCTGATGACGTCTGAAGTAAAGGTAGAATACCGTAAGACAGTGATCAGTCCATACCTCAGAGACCACCACAGTCTTTGTGGATGATTTGTAGTACCTGAAGGAATCACCATATATGACGTCAAGCATCGAGACTTGTCGATACAATTAACGAGGAACCCCCTCTTGTGTACGTAGTTAACAAAACATACAATCTATTGGTGGTGCAAAAACAACAAGAAGTCCCTTTTCACAGGGATTGATTACAGCATGTAGTACTGATACATGTATTACTTCCGGACGTTTTGAGTGATATCCGTCACTCATCTTCAGCGTCAATAGAATAAACCTGACAGAACAATCAGAACTAGTACATCATGTAACTGGAAAAAGGTAGAACATGTCAATGTCACTAGCTCGTTTGGCAAAGTCGTTTAAATAAAGTTTCGATAGTTCCTAGTGTAAAACAATATTATCACTGAAACTGTTACTGGCATTTGTGTTGGACAGACCGAAGGGATTCGCATAGTTTGGTTATGATGACCACATCTACACTTAATGGAGTTCGCCCGCCCCCATTTCAGAAGATTCAGAAACCGATGGCAATATACAAGCAAATACACACTTGTATGTGTGTGGCCTGGCAGGCGACGATAAGCTATCTCCACAATGAGGCGTTGTTGATTTTGTATGGCTTTATTAACGAGGCGTTAGGTACATAGAGAATATGTAAATCTCCAGCACTTACTTTACGTCCTACAGACGCATTGCGTGAAGAAGAGCCATGACAAGAGAACACATGCTTAAAAAAACCTAAAAGACAAGGCCAGTCAAAATGCTGGATACTTTTGTTTCGTGAATATCCATGTTTTGCCAAGGAATCTATAACCTCCAGGCTGATCTATCGGTGGCATGAGGAGTTAAGCTTTCCAAGGAGTGTTTCAGAATAGATTATGGAATCTACTCAACGCACAACGGACTACAAGTATTTAATGATACAAGCTCAGAGAAGAAATTGCAATTCAACAAAATGGATTGAGGCATTGATCATGAAATGTTATGATAGTCATGTCAAGTAATAGCTGTTGCCGAGCCACACTCGGCGGCGACGCTGAGGCGTTACCGACTATACAGACACAAATTTCGCCGAAGGTCACTTATACCGGCCACATAGGTTCAGATGCATAAAAAAATGTCGATTTGACCTTCTTCTGAATTGAAACAAACAGGTACAAAGAGGAACATTGCATCATTGTGCTGTTTCTGTAATCATTCTAATTAAGGTATAATTAGATGATAAATGTTTCAATTTTGCTGTTCACTGGATAGAATTTGATGTCTTTGTTTGAATAAGTGGGTAAATTTTTCCAATTAACTTGTAGATCCGGTCCCTGACAGCAGGGTATCCTTGTGACAGGCTGAACAACAGGCAGGTTCCCAACTGATCTACACCTTTACCTGGCAATGCATATGTGTTACGCCAAACACCTCAGACAACTCTCAAGCAACCAGATAATAGTATGGTTAACTGACGAAAGGTAGTGGATACTGCCAGAAACGTACGTTACGCCACTGAACAGCAATAACTCAAGCAACTTGATATGATTCACTGACGGAATGTGAAAATTCCAAAACCATATCCCGTTGCTTGAATAATCGCTGTTCGGTACCTGGATATCTGACATTCATCTTCATATGTGTTACTCATAGACTTTCAATCGGCTTGGGATTAACCAACAAACAAAAGCAGACCATAAACAGGCATATCTAGATATGATAATAACGATAATTGTGCATCACTTCCACTACGTCGGAAATGATCAGACAGGTGTTAATCCCGTTAACCCCCTGCACTTCTTTGAGGTTAATTGGCCCTGAAAGGTGCCCAAATTAAAAGCATTCCAACAAGTGGCATGAAAGACGTTGTGTAATAGAGGATTTTCCCATGGCACTGGTGCTTCCTGCACTTTCATTTAGACTCTCAAAGGACGGGAAAGTTCTAAATATCTAAAGATTTTTTAAAAATCAGACCCGTTCCGTTTTTTTTTCTGTCCAACCTAGGGCAGCGTAACCCATTTCCGAAACGGACCCCGGCCGGAATGTTTGGCGGCAGTTTGCAGAAACGAAAAATAAAAGTTTTTACCAAGGAATATACACATATTATGGTCCTGATTTATTATTTTTTTCGTTCTGTGCGTTTTGTTGTCTTTCTTGTCATATTATTCGTTTCCGAAAGCTACCCGTCCGGGCCTAAAGTCAATATCTAAGGGGGAAAGCGCTGGGACACACCACCACACGCACCATTTTGTCGCTAATTCTGTTGTTTTTTACGACTAGATTAAAAGATTGATGACTTTAACGGCTGAGGAATCTGTTACTTTTAGATTCCGTGTAAAAGTCAACGGTTGTGATTTACTTACGCGATAGTCGGAGCTTCTGGTAAGGGCGATCAGCGTCTAGAGATGTTCATTTAGGGATCGGAGATGAAAGAATGCAGGATGGGAAGGGTGGGAAGGGCGATAAGTACCTGTTTACTCCCCGTTGTCAAGGCTACAATGATTTGAATAATATGATTAATCACCTCCTTGCGGGCATCAATTTTAGGATCATACTGAAAATGGTACAAAGAAGCTACAAAATGAGCAACTGTATGCCATAATTTAAAAAAAAAAGTTTTAAAAAGGGATACTAATTTAGTCCACTATGCCATGCTGAGTTGACGATATGGTTGATACCCGAAAATTGAAATCCGAGATATGTGAACAAATAAGACTTGGACGAATGTGTATACCTACCTACCTACCTAGTCCCTTGACCTCCAGGTCGTTGGGGTCGTTGTGTATATGAATGCTTATATATAATTATATTTTTACGTATACATCTCTATTTTTTTTCGTTTCCACAAACAGCCCGGTCGGACCCCTAATTGGAAATGTGGCGTTAGCCTTAAGTAATAGTGGGACAGTATCATTTTCTTTAATGACAGACGTTGGGTCCACTGTTTGCAGCAGACAATAGAAAATAAATTGAAGTCAAACCCAGTTAGTGCAATGGACCGGCCCAAAGACACATGGTGAAGGAGCAATGATTAGATGTTTCGTGACCGGACGGTCGTTTGATATAATCTTTTCAGGATCTACATTTTAATATTTCCCTAGATTTTCACATCAGCGTTGAAATCAAAGTTCTCCACCAAGAGTGGACAAGGTCTTTAGATCAAACCTACACAACAAAGACAACTGTATCTACGTATGTACGAATTTAACATGTTAGACAAAAGAGTTGCCTTCTTTGTAAAATCTAAGTTGCCAGGAAGGCTTTACAAATGACTGAGCCTACAGAACAAGCCGTACTTTTTGTTCTCTCAGTTTCTTTGATTGGAAAACTTTTCCTAAGGCTCCAAATATACATGTATCTTGTGCAAGGAGTAAGTTTAAGTCTAACGAGAGCAAAAGAGGCCTTGTATGAAATTTATAGGTGACAGAATTGGATCTTAAGTGGTTGTCTACTCTATACAACCATATATGTTATGTTAGGTAGTCTCTACGATACTCCCGCCTGGACGAATAGTACTTTGGCCAAGTTAGGAATAAAAGCCTAGTAGGAGTTAATTGGCATAGGTGTGTTGGTCGGCCTTAGGTCGCAAACTGTACTCCTCGACCATCTAACTCCTCTGGCGTGTTTTCTGTTTTATTTGGCCAATTTCTGCTACTTTTGCAGCGACCTGTGGAGCCTGGTAGAGGCTAATGGTAGGTTTGATCCATGACCATGGATTGTTGACTTCCATGGTCGTGGAATTGGTCACTGCTCTCTGTGTAATGAATTTCATTACTTGGGATAATGTGAAAATTGTGATAAATGTATATTCTCAAGAGAGGACATGAAACAGTCAGCCGGGGCACCACACAACTAACCTTTACCCTGTGGGTATCTTTATGTAATGTTGCCCCGCTTGTTCACGGTCCGTTAAACAGTTTGATTTGACTTCAATTTTTTCCCATTGTCTACTGCAGACTTATCATTAGAAAAATCAAACTGTCCCACTATACCTACTTAATTTGGTCGGGATCAAAATTATACAATCGTTATTCCAGAGCCACAAACTTCCTGAGGCGTTTTCTTCCTCATCTTGCCTACATTGTATGTGCATAGTTCTGAATCAATTCAAAATCACTCACATTGGACACTAAATTGTATTTAGTTACTTGTGCTGTAAACACACACTCTTTTGAGAGAAGTTCTGACAATGGATTTTCGCATCTTCATGCTTCACAACGACAGCCCCCTCGGACGCAGTGTCCACTACAAAATGTGGTCCATTCCACGACCATGGAAAGTTTCAATCCATGATCTTTGAAAATACACATGTACTCAATAAGAATCAAATGTGAATACATTCGAAGCAAGATTGAAAAAATAGCGAAAGACATCCAATTATGTCTGGATAGCTCACACAACAGAAATCACGGTAAATGTAGAGCGACGCACACCGCAGGAAATTAGACTTCCTACCTGGCCGAACTAGTCTGCTCTACTCTACTCATAAGCCCTGACGGCACGCACAGAATTAACCCAAACAATAGTAACTTGGCAGCACATCTGTAAATATCTTATCGTTAGTATTTATCACTGAGCTTTTGATCCTGTTTCTGATTATGTTAACTTCTTACCACACACGCGGAAAATAACACAAAGTTTCTTCACACAAATATTGACTTTGATGCAGTCACCGCGATCATCTCTGTGATATCATTCTCTACCGATCATATAATATGGACGAAAAGTGGGACTCCTTTATCATAAATGATGATCCGGGAAGAAATTTACAGTTACGCTGCAAGGTGACCGATAATGGGGATGATAGTGATAGTAAACATCAGGTAAGTCTGGTAATGGTAGCTTTAGGCGTTACATGGACACGACGCCAGTACAGGGTTACTCAGATCATAGTTACTCACGTTTTGTGTAGCTAGCCCTGCATATGATCCATCTCCAGGTACTCAGTTCAGTTCAGTTCATCCATCCGGTGACACTATCTAAAGTACTATCTAGGCTTTATATACTAGTAATTATGTAAGTCTGGGAATACACCAAAAAGTAGTTACTCAAGCAACTGGATATGGTTTCGGAAACGGTCAGACGTTTCGGATAGAATCCACTTTCCTTCGTCAGTGACACTGAAGTGATCTGGAAGAAACAGGTCTCTTATACTCTAACTATGAATGAAGACAATTTCAGATGTCCAATAGGAAACGTTGTTAGACAATTCAGATAGAAGACAATTTGGATTCCCAAGAAAACAAAGGTAAGGCAAAATCAAGCTGAAGACAATTTGGCTTTCAAAGGATAGCAAGGCTAAGACACAGTTAATGCAATTGAGTCAATTAGCTCCTGTTGTTTTAGTTGCAGGAGCTAAAAGTCTGGGAATGACTACCTAAAAGATAGCGATCATGTAATGGTTGTCTGTTATGATTGCCAACATCCAAATCTTCGTGATATAAAAGTACTCATACAGCCTCAGAGTCCAATTGAAGTATGGTCAAAACGACACCTCTAGTAATTAGATTTTTTCGTAACGAGAAAGGAATGATAAACTGGCTTCAACGAAATATTGTTAGAGTCGGATCCATGAAACCCAGGGCTGACGCTGTAAGGTGACCGATAATGCTGATGATAGTGATAGCAAACATCAGGTAAGTCTAGTAATGGTAGCTTTAGGCGTTACGTGGACACGACGCCAGCACAGGCTTACTTAGATTTACTCACTTTTTGTGTAGCTAGCCCTGCATATGATCTATCTCCAGTACTATCTGAGCTTTATAGACACAGTAATTAGGTAAGTCTGGGAATGATTACCCAAAAAATAGCGATGAATATCAGGTACGTCTGATAATGGTTGTCTGTTATCATTGCCAAAACGCCAATCTTCGAAGAGTGATATAAAAGTACTCATTACTTTCCTGAGTTCCAAAGTACTAGTATATATGGCCAAAATAACACCTCCAGTAATTAGATGCTTTCGTTAAGAGAAGGGAATGATATCCCATTCCAGTGTACAGCGGAAGTTAATATTGTTAGAGGCGGATCCATGAAACCCAGGGCTGTACATGTCCTTTACTTTAAGCCGATGGCTTCTTCTCCTCGCGCCAGCTTCCTTCTATCTTTTGATTAGTATCCTTTACATGTATATCTTAAATAGCACTACGTTGCGTTCTTTGAAGCTAGTCAATTTCCCTTGCAAAAATATGACAAACGTTTCGGTTTTAATAGCAGGAATGCCTCCTTCCGAACACTGCTTCACACTGATTATATGCTGAGCTAAGTCACTTTAAATCACATGGAAATGACAGTTTTCGATGAGAAGTTTCCTAAATTCAACAACCATTTTTTCCAGACTGAATCTAACAAGTGGTGCCTGCCATTCTTTGTGAATATCTTTCAACTTCATCAAATCTGATTCTTTTGAGGGCTGAAAGAAGTCGCACTTGGCCAGAAGATTTGAAAGACGAATTTTAAACCACTCTCGATTTAGAATAGTTTTCTGCTTAGGTACAGGCACTGCAGGAAAATCAATGTCATGATTACGTTAAATGAATCCCAGAGACGGTAAGGTAGCAATCCGTAAAGTGCCACTAGAGTAAACAAACACCCAACCGCCGTTCCTCTCGTTTGTGCCGCCTGCAGTTTTTTTTTCGTTCATATTTACTGTTTATGCCGGGGTCACATTTCCAAACTTTGGCGCGGATTGGAAATGTGACAAGGCAGGTAGCCGTACGCGTTAGACTCCAGAAGAGAAACTTAAACTATACTTCATCTTCCTTCTCACAGGACAGAATCCACAACACTAACACCCACCTGTTGTCTATATGGAACAACGCTGTACACAGCCGCACTCTTTCCTAGCCTGTTTCCTGGTGTCCGGCCGGCCTGACTACAGGAGGTTTTAACCGGAGGTTCTAACAGGATGGCCAAAAGATGCGTGTCGCTACCAGATGCCAGTTGGCATTCAAGACAGTCAGAGATGATACAGAGATGGTCTCTGAGAAGGATCATCATGTCTCTTTGATGTGACAGCGCCAGACTTTCACGGATCACTCAGAAACTCTCTGTTGATGAAAGGGTATGTCTATTTTGTCCCTAACAGGTGGTCAATGGATGTCAATTTCTAATTGAATGCCAAAATAAGGTCAACACAAAAAAGCTCGCATACTTGATTTCGGTTGATCACATATGTGATCATATGTCTTTGAATACTTGATCAAAATTTTGCAGGGTATTGTATTTCATCGGAAGTTGTTAGTCAAGCAACTTGCTAGATTTTGTAAACCGAATACTGTAAATGCAGAAACTTTCGCGGTGGTTTAATGTTCGCGGTTTTCGAGGTGGCCGCTTCACCGCGAACTTACTTTTTTTAAAACCACCGCAAACATTTTCCCATGGCAGTAAGAGACTATTGTGCACGGTGCTACCGCGAAATTAAAACCACCGCGAAAATTCCATTTTCCGCTACCGCGAACTTAAATATCCACAAACTTAAATGCATTTACAGTATTTCCTGATTTTGCCATACGCGTTGTTCCTTATACAATACTAGAGCAATCAAGTTATCAAGTGCATTTCGAATTCATGGATTACATCAACGCGCGCGTTGATTTCGGCGGGAATACATGTCTTGTGCTAGCCTTTATAGTACTTCTGGAAGTGACACTAGTGAGGAAGCCAGGAGTGTAGTTGCAGAAGTGAAACACTGTTTCGGTCAGTTGTAGAGGTGAGGTCATCACTGGTATGATCACCTTGAGTATACTTGTTGAAGTGGCACCAGTGCGGTAGCCTTCAGTTTCTCATATCATTGTCATTGAACCTCCTTGGTTGTAGTGATAGGGATAAAAGCCTTGTTAGCTGTGACATTGAAAAAACAAAACAATGGGCCATCTTGTGTTTTTCGTACTCTTGCATTTACATGTGGAGTCTGCGGACGATGTCATCCATAAAATTACTTGCTGTGGCCTTATCACCATCATCATCGTCTCGCGTGGGTTCTGACATAACTTACGTTGACTTTTCTCACGGTCGTTGACACTGTCGTCAGAACCGGGCGTGATGTCATAACATGTTAACGGCAGCTGTCGCTAAAACTTGTAACTGATTTAGAAAATGTAACAGAATACTAGTACCACCCAGTAAGTAGCAGTTTCTTCATCTATATACCTGTAGTAGCGCTTCATTGTTTTCAACAGTAGATCTCCGGGAGTAAAAATATGACGTCGACCGCAAGTAACG
>NC_049993.1:7695803-7711917 GCF_000003815.2 Branchiostoma floridae | reverse complement strand
GGATGCTATCTGACAACGGTCTAACCGTAAACAAGGAGATTGACCTCCTTGCCGTAAACAACATTTATCCGGTTGCTTGAAACTTGTGCATTGTGTATGTTATTACCTGAATGACTAAGCCTTCATCGGCGAAAAGCAGGCAATGCCATTATCCCATGAGTTGAACTTCCATTATGTACTTACCTTACTTCCTAAACTTTCATTACCCATCACTGAATGAGAATCATGGAATGAATCTAAAATGATTATGTTTCGCATACATCATTCAATACATTATTTCTTTTATGTGTGTAAATATTTCTTTTGTGTATCACCTCTCCTAGCTAGATATGGATTGGGCACTGCAATTGAATGGCACTTGCTACACCTCTCCCACAGACATAGCGGAGAGGAAGAAGCTTGAAGGGTATGCAGAGGGTTTTATGAAATTGTTCATTGGTATAAAACATGTCTTTTTCGCCCTAGGCAAATTTGAAGGCCATACAAATATGTCACAGGGATCAGGAAACCAGTAAATGTTACGCGAGTTATGTCCTTGGTTACATATGGTAGAATTTTGCCCCGAATCAAGAATCCCGTAGAACCCTTGAAAGACCCTCGCCGCAGGGGGTGCTGGGTATAAAACAGCGTTTCTCCGGTAGTGATATCAGGGCGTCATGGCGGCCGGGTCTCCGATCGGCGGCATTCCTTGCGTGAGTTGTCCCCCTTATTTCCAGGGTTGTATGTCTTCAAGACCTTTACACTTTAAGATCTAACGTCTCGAACTTTCGATTGCGAGTAGCTAGCGTTGGTAAGATTGGGTGAGATCGCTTCTCAAGATGACACAAACATACTACGTAGCCTGGCCCTATAGCTCTCGGCCTGGTCCATTTTTGTGTGCAGTTCGTCTGTCCGTCTGTCTCGGGTATTTCCGTTTTCCCACACAGAGTCTTACTATACACAGACGCTACAAATTATGTAGTACTTAGAAGTCCTAATGATGTACAATTGAAGGGAATAGAGGCTGGAAGAAAGCCGGGCCATAGGTTCTGAGTCTTTGACAGTTCCGCTGCCCCACCCCTTTGTGTTGACCCCACGGTCCTGGGGTCAAGTCCAGGGTTAGGAGAGAGGTGGAGAAAACACAAGGATTTCGAGCAGTGACTTGAGACTTTTATTTCCAATGCGGCGATCATTTCGTCACCGGGCTGGAAAAAATGCACCCTACCCCTTTGGGGCCTCAAACACCCAATGGCCAAGTGTCAAGTTTAAACTTTAATCTTCCTTTAGGGAATTGATATGGAACATGGGAAGTGTGAATCATATCTCTACTGTTGTTCTTAGGCAATTTAATTCGAAAACCAGTTAACTTGAACTGCCCTTTTTTGTTAATGTTAATATGCAAAATGTGAGATAATATGCAAAATGTGTTTATAGTCTTGGCATAGTACACATTGGTTCCAGCAGGCACTGCCTACTCACTGGTGTTATTTGACACTTTGCGTGGTTGAACACATCAAAATATTTTTAACATTAAATTTTAAAAGCCATATATTGCCACCCTTTCCGAGCTAATTATGGGTCTAAAATGGCCTGATACAGTGTGTGATTGCTGCATTTTACATTTGACTTGCGGACAGGAAACAGAATGAAAAGTGCTGAAGCCATATGTTGTACAGATTGTAATCCTTTGAAGTGTATAGCACATTCATGGGGGAGGGACCTCAATGTATAGAACAGGGCCAAACCTTTGCCTTGAACATACTGACTCCAATTGCAGTGTTGTAATCAATCCTTAGTGCCACCACGTCTTTAGTTTGAAGAGACATTTCGAACAAGTGCAGATTTCAGTCTCCTTGATTTTGTATATAACATTCAGACCTAACAGATGGACACTGTAACTTAGTGTATGAAGTTGAAACAAGAAGCAAAACATCTGCTGTTGGGATATTTGTCTTCTTCTGTTGTAATGTTATGAACACATGTTACATAGCTTCAGCCATTTGAGCCAACAAATTTGGCCCACACTTATGCATCCTCCCCCTACTACTGGTACATGTGTACTACTAATTTCTGATACCAGAGAATTAGAAAGGAAAGGATTGATACATTGTAATTTAGTATACTGATACTATACAGCTAGATAACTATTTGTTTTAGAATGCCATAGTTTAAAGGCAGTCACTGCATTGGAATTCAGTTTACCTGAAATTCCTCTTACAAGGATGCTTCCTGACAGGAACCTGTATGTAAGCAGATGGAGTGAAACCCGATGCTAATGTTATGTTGTTGTGTCGGCCGTGACGGATCTTATAGGACATGGATAACAGGAAATAACTTCCTTGGAATTGTTAGGATTTTCCTGTAAACTGCTAGAACATTGGTATTACTATAGTGTTGGTACTGAAGTAAATCAACCCAAAATATTGCTTTCCTAATTCTAATTTTTCATCGCTGGTTTCGGCAGCTGTCCCACTGCCTTTAATCAGGGGAAAGTGATGATCTTCCTCCTTGTCTCATTGATGTGAAACAACAGGATTTTTTACTGTCAATAGCCTTATGCGTTGGAAAAGGGAGGTGAAAGGGGAAGGAAGTGAGATCAGCTGGGAGTCCTTGTGATGGTAATGTGCAGTGCTCTGACTCAGGTGTATTGATTGGCTCTTGTTCTGTCCCAATTCACCAGTTGGATCGGGGCAGTGAGGACAATACTAATCTTAAGAATAAGACAGAGAGAGGGTACGCACAAAATTACAGGGCTGAAAAAGCAAATGAAACAACAGATAGGATATTCCTGAATGTTTCTGACATTCTGAATCTATTTTGTACAACCCTGTTTTCACAAAAAAATCAATCCCAAGAAAGGTTTTGGATAGTTGTAATTGCATTTTAGTGGTGGTTTTATTATTTCATGGTAGGAGGGGAATGATGCATATGTTTTACATAGCAAGGACATTATATAAGAGAATATATGATTATGATATTCCAAGATACATGTAATAATAAAATAAGTTAATATTCTATATGAATTATGATATCTTTAATTTTAGCAGTCTTTAAAGATTGTGGTTGAAACAAATTCTGCAGTACTGTAAAACTACAAGACTTCTATTTTCTGCAAAAATGAAATGAATATTTCAAGGTTTAAAGTACTTTATCTATACAGGTGCAGTAGAGTATGTATTGATCATGACTGCTTGTTTTTCCCCTGCAGCTGCTAATAGAGATTGTGAAGGAGCCTGTGGGAGGGTCTGCAGGGCTGGGGTTCAGCATAGGGGGAGGGATCGACCAGGACCCCAGCAAAAATCCATGGGCACCAGATGACACGGTGGGTTCACTTCTTATATATTATGATTATGCCTGTCACGTCGATGTAGGTTAGACATCCAGGTAATATGACGCCAAAAAGTAGTTACTCAAGCAACTGGATATGGTTTTGGAATTGGTCAGACGCTTTAACTAGTATCCACTAGTTTTCGTCAGTGACACTGGCGAAAATTAGCGGATACCAAGTGGTTGGTTCTGTCTCAGCCGGCACGAAATTGCACAGCATTCTATGACAAATGTCCTGATCACACCTTATCAATTTTTGCCTAGAACTCAACTTGGACAACAACTGTTTTTTGTTTGTTTTTGCCATAAAGATTTACTAATAATTGGTTCTCAGATTTTTGTAGAAAAATGTACAAAAATGTAGGTACAAAAATGTAGGTACATAACTATTATAAGGCATGCTGTGTTAGACCCTATTGCAACCACTGCAACCACAAATGGTCAGAATTCAGGAATGTGTATTTATTTTGTGGTTGCAGTGTTACGGGTCATGTTTTCTCGTAGGATCAACAAAAAAAATTTTTATCACCTTAAATACAATAGGTTTCATCAGCTTACTTTTAACAGCTTATCATCATTCAATTGTGATGCTACATAAGCACCAACTATGGCCATATGTACAGGAATATGCTCTTCCTACTCTGTGCTTGATTAAAATTTAGATCTAAATGATTTGCATATTGACAAGTTGTGCCACTTGACATACCTTCCTTTCAGGTACAGGAAGCAGGTTTGTTTACTAGAGGTGCTCCGGGGCACAGCAAGAATCTGGCATTCATGTTTTACATTGCACACATTCCTGCAAGTGTTTGCTGTTTGCTGTGTACTTTTGACTCAGATATTGAGCCACTGGTATGGTTTGCCGAAAGCTTTAACATTTTTTTTACTGTCTGACAATGAATTGTATTTTCTTCTGATTGAAGAATGTATGAGAGACAAACCAAAAGACATGTCTCGATATGACAAAGCAGCCTATTTTGGAGACGATAACAACAACACTGATCACCGATATAATCAGAGATGGCAGAAACATGCACACACAAAGACACACACACACACTCACATATACACACATATACACACATGCATACATACATACACACACACACACACATGTATATCCAGACATACATAATGTCACAAGCCAAAAACAATACTACATGCAAGAATACTGTGTTTCATTGTCAATGTTGCACTTCAATGATATATTGTTCACATGTACAGTACTTGAGTATGGTCTTTCTTGCTTTCTTACTACAGGGCATATTTGTAACCAATGTTATGCCTGATGGACCAGCAGCGAGGGCAGGGCTGAATCCAGGGGACAAAATATTACAGGTTTGATGTTTCTTTATTTTGTTGGAGTACATGTAGCTGTTCACCTGTAGCGATGATCGGTTTCTAGTACTGATCACTCTCTCTTAAGTTGCAGAAAGTCCATGGCACTCCCTCGAAGTAGGGCAGTAAAAAATGTCCAATTTATAGTGTTGGAAACTACAGTTGAACTTTATCCAGATTGTTGTTATTATCTACCTCCACAGGCCAATGGCTATGACCTGACAATGGCCACACACAAGGATGCCATCAAATACCTGACCAAGAAAAAAGAACAGGTCATACGACTGAAGATCTTCAGACCTGACATCCTGCGAACTCGAGGGAATCCCTCCATGTAACGGTCACTCCGTACCGCGTGGCTGTTGGACCCTGTAGGTGCCTTCTTGTGTAGACCAGCTACGCCTTACAAGAGGGACAGTGTTCGAGAGCTACTGTCTGTTTTATGCCTAGATCACATTTCCAATCTGGGGCCCAACCGGGCAGCTTTCAGGAACAAAAAATATGATATCAAAGACACCAAAATACACAAAACATAAGAAAGGTTGGCATGATTTGTGCTCATTTCTAGGTATTTCTAATTTTCGTTTCTGAAAACAGCCGGGCCCGGGTTTAGAAATGTGACCATACTAGCATTAGCTGTTATGTGTACGTATATGTGTGGTAGGAAAAAATGTTCTGCTGCAACCAGCCAAATTCCTAGCCACTTTTAGAAAGTGGTGTTGCCTTCTGCACCAATTAATGTATATGTTTGCTTGGAAACGAAAGTTTCTTGTCTTTGGGTTTATCTCCAAAATACACGAATGTGCTTCTTTCTATACATGCACTTCCTAGTGGACTCTAATGCTGTATAAATTGTTGCTGATATGAATTATGAGGACGAAACACGGTAGATCTATGAAAGGATTGTATAGGAACACACAAAAGAGTGGAATTCTAGATTTGTAGAGGAATAAAAGTTCTTCGTTGGATTGTTTTAGATCCTATGTTTAGTTGGATTTTTGCATGATTTAGAGTCCACTATGACATCGTCTTTTGTAAGTTATGTCAATGTAGAGTCAGTAAAGTGCCGTGTAGTATTTGCTGCAGTTATTGATAAGTATGCTGCTTTGTTGTACACGTATGGACTATTATTATGACCATTTCATGCTCATTTTAAGTGACATCGAGTGTGACTCCCAAAGATGCATTCCAAAGACATTATGACAAAAAATCTTGATTGCTTTTTTGATTGTCGTCTGTTGCATGAACTGGAATTTTACTCAAACCGTCTTAAGTTTATTTTTTGAAGAGAGAAGTTTTACACAAAAATCTGAAGTGTCAGATTGTACAGCCAAACCACTGTGATACTGTTACTGTCCAACCAACTTGAACAACACCCTCATATAACCACCCAAAACCTTGTCCTTTACATGTACATGGATACAAGCAAGACCTAAGGAACATTCCATTTTTTTGTTTCCAAGTCATACTTTTTCAAATAAGATTTGATGATAGACATTGAGAAGTATTCCTTTTCTGATATTTTTTTATAAAGAAAAGATTACATTGATAATGATACCAATACCTTTGATAAGAAAGTAGAACAAAGAGAATTTCTCTAGACTGCCCCCCCTGACATTTGAAAATAGAATACCACAAAACTGTTAACTGAAATGATGTCTATGACATCTTTATATTTGTCTTTTAATTTTTTAAACTGATACTTATTGATGTACTTGCAGATAGCTTACATGTAATCTTGCAGCCTGGCTTTCAATTTTAATATCATTGCCTGAATTTTCATTTGTGTACATTTATTTCACACATGTATGCTGACAATACAATCCTGACAAGAGCATTATCCTATTTGTACTACTATTTGAAGAACCCAAAGTCACTTGTGCCATGTAAGACATACATGTACCTGTCAAGATTGTAGAAATCTTCAATTTGTATTTCATCATAGGCTGATTTTAATGAGTTGTCACAAACTTTCCCCCAATAATACTTTTTATTAGTATTTGAAAAAAAAGAAGAGCTCAAAATAGTCCCAGAAGTTACATTGTATGGAGCAATCAGTTGATGCCTGCCATGTACACAAATGCACCAAAACATACATATACAATGTGAATACATTTATTTCTCCAGAAACTTCTTAAGTTACAGAAAGCTTCCATGACCAGAATGGTTGTTCACAAAATGTCTTGCCAAGTTAGATGTGGTGATTTTGGTACTACTGAGGACAAGTCTTTTTCTAACCCAGAATGAAGTCTGGAAGAACTGATCATGATCTTCATTCAGCTAAGAAAGTTGAAACAGTAGAACCAATAATGGCACACTGGAAGTTGTAGAATGGTTTAGGCATTTTTATATAACTGTGATTATGACTATTACCGATGTTGTATTGTTGGATTTAAGTAGTGAATGAATACAGTGCCATTTTATCACTTTGTGTAATTTTAATGTGCTGTTGTATGAAGAGAGCCTGAAGTGACAATCAACCAACTTGTTCCATGTATTTTTAGAAGGGGGAAGTAAGCAAGAAAAATTACAATTTCAGTACAACATGAAATGTTTGACTTCAGATCAATGGATCCAAATGGATGATGATTAATGATCTTTTTTAATCCTTTGTTGATGTCTGTGCAGAGCACAAGACCCTGCTTGATGTAACCTTTTATTACCCCATTGGAAAGAGTACTAAGTCCGTGATTTAGACAGTGTTGATGACTAATATTAATGCAGTATTGTGCCAGAGGCCAATTTAGGATGTCTCTTCTGACTAGAAATGGACAAGTGAAATAAAGAGAGAGGTTGAACATATGAATGTTTTGATGGAGTTGTATAAAGAATGTTGGCCGTGGAGGAAGAAATGTGTAACTTAGGACTATGCTCAGTTTGAAAATTAATGTTATTTTACTTTCCAGTCTTGTTAAGAGTTGCCAGTGCTTGTTTTATTTTTGCCATTGCCATTTGTTTGGTTCAATTCATCTTAAACCACCTTGGTTTGAGTTACTGAGGAAGCAGAGTTGAGTATAGCTTTTGGAGCAACTTTATTTACAGGGAAAGTGTGTAATGTATTTTTTTCATAAGGATGCACATTAATCCTTGATGAAATGTATACAAAGAACTAAATGGTCACCAAAAATTTTTTTTCAAAGTTTAATGGTGTACATGTATGATAACATTTCCATAACCTCATTTTCATATAAAAATCAGCCTTTAATATGATCAACAATATTCAGGTATAGTGGCTTCATATAGTGCCAAATTTTACATCAATTAGGTGACATTGGACAACATAGATAAACTACATACACTTTCTTGTACAATATATACAAATTATTAGATGTCCATATTCTCTACAATGCAATCCAAACAAGCCCCAACAAGTGTCCTAAAACATCAACCTTATAAATCTATACAAAAACGCAATACCCCAGACGAGCTACAAGCCCAAATGGGAATGTGTCACGTTTCACATCCTCCTACGCAGGGACATCCAACGGCGAAACTGCCTGTCTGGATGTACCCTGCTGTCTCAACTGTCACCCTTAGTTCCTAACCGCCCTGCTTATAATCATTAATGAGCTTACCCTTATATATGCAAGACCCCTTTTCAAAGCTAAAAGGCCTATTCTCTGATTGGCTGACAGCTAATTTGTGGGGGGACGTCCACAGGAACTAAGAGTGACAGATGAGAAAGCAGGGTACATCCAGAAAGGCGGTTTGGCTGTTGGATGTCCCTGCATAGGAGGATGATGTTTCAGTGAAATTTAGACAGTAGTTTTCACAAATCAGCTCTAATAGCCATGAAGAAGCCATGCTTCACTTCTCAGGCAGAGGCTCATCCTCTTCCTGTTTGACCCCCAGTGAAATTAGCAGCTCGTTCTCCAGTTGCAGATACGCCTCATATTCTCTTCTCATCTTCTCTTGAACCTGCTCCTCATTCTCCTCTGCAGGGGGTGGGGCCTAATGGATGGAACAGCCAGTCAATATCTATATAATTATGATATATGTAACCTTTACAGATATGATATTTTGGGACTGCCATTAAAATGACATAGGCAAGAGAAAGTATCTTGAGTTAACATATTTGTTTCTGAATTACACCGGCTCCACTTTCACTCTGCTAGTTGTGAGAGAAAAAATGCAATGCATCATCATTTTATGCAGCTCATAAATACATGTATCAGAAAAATTGCAATGATCCTTTTTATATCACTATGTATATGTACTGTGAAGATGAAATTAGTTGCCTATGATTTGCCAAAAAGTAGTTACTCAAGCAACTGGATATGACTTTGGAAACTGTCAGACGTTTCAGATAGAATCCACTATCCTTCCTCAGTGACACTGAAGTGATCTGGGAGAAATTGGTCTTTTGTACCCTAACTATGAATGAAGACAATTTTTTTTGGATGTCCAATAGGAAACAAAGTCCAGCTGAAGACAATTAGTTACCTTCATGTATGACTAGATCTACTGTATCTACTGGTTACTACAACAGATAATGGGTTCCTTACATTCTTGATTCGCTGTTCTTCTGCATCGATATCTCTCTTCTCCTTCTCCCTGAACAACAGCCTGTCCACATAGTACTCCAGCCTCTTCTCTTCCCGCTCAAAGTAGTTCTCGATACTTGTGGCCTGGGTAGGAGAAGAAAAGACAAAAAGATTATATTACTAGTAAGGCCACGTTGATTTGATTATATGGATGACATCCGCGCTCGTACCAATTTTCGGCCATTTCCACAAAAAAAAAAAGTTTTCGACCACACATTGAATTGTGCAAAGCAGCTGTAAATTGAGCACAAATATTCCGTAGATCGAAAAAAAGTATCAGAAAACAGATAAATAATGCCATATATAGAATGCCAAAATGAATCTAAAGTCAAAGAATAAGATGTGAAAGAAAGGAAAGAAAAAAATCTATTGTTGGTTGGGGGAGGTACCAGTACAGAAAATTCAGGTCCAGAGGATCATGGTATACCATACTATGTGTGTTTAGTCCTATGTTCAGCCTTCCTGGCCACTTTGATTTCATACTGAAGACAACTTTTTTTTTGGCCAAACTTTTTTTTTATTCGCTCGCTCGCATCAGTTTTGGAGTTCCCGGAGGATGTCATCCATATAATCAAATCAACATGGCCTAATCAACATCCAGGATCTTAACAGCCCATTGTATTATAGTACTTTGAAGAAGCTCTAGTTTGAAGTGAAATATTTACTAATGTGCACATGTATGCAATACACAATCATGTTAACCTTGAAGAATTTTACATTAACTTTTGCTTGCTCTTTTACATTTGTATATGCTGTCACTTTTGATTAACATGTACCCTGGCATTCTCAATAAGATTTAATGAAGTATTGAGTATGCAAGGGAAGATAACTAATTTAACAACCACCAAAATATGTATTATCCCACACCACCTCAAGCATTGCCTGAGTGCCAGGTAGTAATCGGATGGCACCCAGGCAACCCCAAGCTTTTCTTAGACCACCTTTAAGTTTCTTGTCCAAAATGACTGTTTCTGCTCACCTCATTGGAGGATGGATGTCGCAGGTTCCACGGCACCTCCAGGATGTGTAATGTACCCATGTCATCAGATACGGCCAGCAGCTGCTGCTTACCTACACAGGGCAGCAAACATTTAAAGGTTGGGATATTTCTGAAAAATAGCCTCAGCTGGTATTCTTGGGCACAAGAAAAAGTGATAACAGTTCAACCTGTGCAACATCTTTCTTAATCAAGTTCATTGAAAAGCTGTTTTAAGAGCTTGTGTCTACACAACAGTTGGAAGGCCATGGTGCTGAGCAGTCTCTAGATTTTGGTCCCTTATCTCGGAAAGGTATTTCACTGAAGTTGCAGTGCGATAGCTGAGTTTCTGCAGCCAAGCAATTTGACAGAGAAAAATCTTTTTAAGCCTTGTTTGTTTTCTTGTCTTTCTAGTCACAATGCATTGTACGTTTTGTATGATACTCAAGGTTAACACAAATTGAATTGAACACCAACGTACTGCAAGATACACCCATAAGCAACAATATTGAATCAAAAGATGAATGCTCAGGAGCCGATAAACCAGTGGGCCTGCAACTCACTTGAGATCTGCCAGGGGAAGATGCGCGTGATGCTGCAGGCTGTGATGTTCTGTGTCAGCGTGGGTTCGTGGGTCTTGTCCAGGAGGTCCCACACCTCCACGTTCCCCTCCTCCGTGGCGATGAAGAACACGCCCGGCCGGGTGGGGGACCAGTGGGCCGCCGTGTACTTCTTCTGGGAACAGCAGGAGGACAGGAGGGGGCCCAACTGGGGGGGATGGAAAGGGTGGGGTCAATTTTTGACAGAAATTTACACAAAATATACACATAACTAAAGAATATAGCTTGGGAAGCTTTCGAGGTGCACTCTGTCCCTTTATCAACCCGGTAGATTTCATCTTAGAGTTTACTTGTTACGTGACAGCTGATGGACATTGTCAATTTTGTGAAATGTACAACACTCAGCTTACAGTACTTTAAGTTATTTCCATAAAAAATTGTGTATTGTTTCTGGTGTGTCTATGTGTCTGTATGTTTATGTTTCTGAGATTTGTGGTCTGCATAACTTTAGAGCCTCTGGATGGATTGTACTGATATGTAGTATGTGAATTGGGGCTGGGAAGATGAATGTCTAGGTTGATTTTGGGATTTGAATCACGACAAGTCATGAATGTTCTTCTTCTTCTTTTGTTTGAGGCTGCCCCCTCATCATATTGAGGATTCTGCAGCCTGTTTTTGGCTGATACCAAATGGAAGTTCGCCATGTTCCCTCATGTGATAGAATTATGAAAGTGATGTTTATGAAGGAATAGAAATTCCATACTTGATTCTCCTCCTTTAAGATGGAGAAAGTCCAGCCCCCGACACAGAGGATGATGTTCCTGAAGAAGAAGGACCTCTGCAGGGTGTGAACAGGGCCGCCATGAAGGGCGCTGTACCAGGAAGGCTTGGGATCTGGGGGGAAAGATGTAACACAAGTCTAACTTTCATAATCATCATCATCAGTTTAACTTGAAAGTTCATCTGTGTTGGTACAAGTCATTCTTGAAATAGTTGAACTGTAATTTCCAACACCAAAATTGGGCCATAGACTCCCTGCAACCTATAATCCACTGCTTACTGAGTCACGTGTTCTATCTGCATAACGTGACGTCATGACAGCAGTGGATTGTTCATTCCTTGACAAAGACTGATGCTGTGCAGTCGAAAATTTGGGTGAGTCCAATTTTGGTACTGGAAATTACAGTTCAACTATTTCAAGAATCATCATAATTTGTCGACTCTGGGGGAGGGTTGGGACGCGTTAAGTCCGTGCATGTACCATGCCAGTCTGTATCTTACCTTTAACCAGGAAGGCTTGGGATCTGTGTGAAAAGGATCAAAGAAGTAATACTAACTGCTGTTAACCTTTATCTGCAGGGTAACCTAAATCCACTGTTTTTCGAAACAGGGTACTTAGGGATATCAAGACAACAGACAGTGGTTCTCAAACACATTTTATGAATATTGAAATATGAAACCACTGAGCATAGACTTGATATCCCTGTTTTTACAAAGGTGAACTAGCACTACTTATTTCTTTATTAGTCTTTGATTTGTAAAAAATGATGTCCCATCATTAACTCCTCAACGTACTTGTGAGTTTCCCAGAGTCTTGATCCTTCTCGATCTTCATGTCTGCATACGCCACCTCTCCGTCCTGCACAAACACAAGGATGTGGAAGAAGTGAGAATTTAATTTCTTGTAGCACTCAATCCTTGCAGATATCACTCTACCAACTATCAATTCAAATACATATCATTAACAAACTTGTGCAATGATATTGAGTAAAGATACTCTTTTTACACAACTACAGCTTTATATCCACCGAAGTTTCGGTGATTTGGCGGTTCACATTATGTAACAGCAATATGTATCGCTGCTTACAAATGCGATAACAAACGCCAAATATTTACATATATATATATATATATATATACAGTGATAGTTTTCCAAATTTTCAATGCGGTCTTAAATGTAAAGGAGCAATATATACATATGCAGTAGTTGTTAAATAAATAAACGTTAACAGCCAGAGCAACTTCTTAATAATGCGGTCCCAGAAGTGGGGGAGGGATACTCAGGCATTGATTTAAATCATATTCTGATATTCTTATATATTTACTATAAATAAACAAATAAAAACATGTACCTCAGTTGAGACATAAAACTTGGTGGTGACCCCTTCCAGAGGTTTCTGGTCCTTAGCTGAGCGAGACCGCCCAAACCCTCCCATGGTGCTCTCTCTCCTCATCCCTCCTCCCATCGCCTCCCTCTCCATCTGCTCAATCTGCTTCTGAACTGGAGAACACAAGTCAACGGCAGTTAGATCAACCTGTTGGATATCTGTGGGGTTGTCAGTTGTACTGTATGAAGGTCACGCTAATGAGCAAATACTGTAAAGATATTGATCATATCCTTTGCAATACTGTAAATGCAGAAACTTTTGCGGTGGATTAATGTTCGCGGTTTTCGCGGCGGCTGCTTCACCGCGAATTGAAAACCACCGCGAACAGCAAGAGACTACAGTGCATGGTGCTACCGCGAAATTAAAACCACCGGGAAAAGTCCATTCTCCCGCTCCCGCGAAATTAAATCTCCGCGAACTTAAATGCATTTACAGTAATTGTTTTGTGATTGGAATTGTCGTCGGGGTCTTTCCTTGGTGCTGAAATGGTTAACAAAGAGGCTACATTTTCATCTGAACATATACTTAGCATAGTCCTGTTCGAACACTCGGGTAACATGGGCTTTTGCTGTAGATTTGTGATGATGGGAAATGTCAACGGGGTCTTTCCTTGGTGCTGAAACGGTTATCTAACAACCTACAGCTCACTGGGTATCTATACACATGTTGAACAATAACTGGGGATGTCTTTGTGTGTATAATAAGAGACTGCGAATTCTTACCATGTGCCTTGTGTATGAACTGTAAGAAGTCTCACAATGTGCCTTGTCACATTAGAAATGACTGTGCGAACTGTAAGAGACTGAGATGTCTTACCGTGTGCCCTGTGTGCTAACAGTAAGAAGTCTTACCGTGTGCCCTGTGTGCTAACAGTAAGGAGTCTTACCATGTTCCCTGTGTGCGAACAGTAAGAAGTCTTACAATGTGCCCTGTGTGTGAACAGTAAGAGACTGAGACGTCCTACCATGTGCCTTGTCACCTTGTCTCTCCTTGATGCTGACTTTGAGGGGGGCAAACTCCCCGTTGGTGTCAGGTTTTGGCAGGGACACCTGGGAGACAACAACAACAACAACAACAGCAACCTGTTAGATACAATGCAATCAATGCAAATAATCTATTGCATTACCTTTGTATGTACAATCATGCATATGGGGTCATACTGTCAGGCTGGTAGCACAATTGTTGTCTTTTTTTTTTCTTAAATTGTTTTTTTTTCATTCTCATTCATAACCACAGACTAAAAGTAGAGAGAGGTACACTGTACCTTGAGAACCGGTTTCCAGGACAGATCCAGGTGTTTGAAAGTCGCAGGGGTGCCCAGGGGGTGGGCAGCTTCCTGTTTCTTTGCCTCCAGGGGATTGAGGGTGACTTTAGGAGCCCGGGTGTCCCACACCATGACACAGCTGTCCCCTGCACACGTCAGGATCTGGCTGCAGTCGCCGTGCTTGTTGTACACTGGGAGGCCATATCTGTTGATCTGGAGATGGGGGGAGGGGTGAAATGGATGAGAAATTGTGTTGGAAGGAAAATGAGAAAAACTGCACTAGACAGATTCAGTTATGAGACAAAGAACAAAAGTAAAAAAGAATCCCATATCCAGTACATAATGTCAATTATTTCATTTGCAAAGTATTATTATGTTGGTTAAGACTTTGTTCCAACACAATCAACATAGATAACTGTTCTACTGCTTTAAAATTTAAATCACAATAACCTACATGTAGGTCATCTGACAGATGGTAGGAGTTGGCCAAGTTCCTCATTGAGAATTGTTACTTCGCAGTTTATCTAATCTTCTGTTAGGAAGGGAAAGGCAAGCTAATAATACTGGCTAGGTTCCATCCATTGGTGCAATACCATGCAATTCTGCCAGGGGGCGATGGTAAGAGCAGGAGTTTACCTCAAAATGATCGGGGATCCACTGTATGTCTGTGATGGACAGGTGATGACTGTTCTCTATAGACGACACGGCACAGTAGCGGATAATTGGGATGGCCAGGGCATTCTCATCTTCAAAGCCAGGCTGGATGAAACAAAAATGGGAGGTTATGCTAAAGATGTACCCACAATCTAAAATGCAATGATCATAATTGTACCTCATGAGACATTGAGACATTGTTTATGAAGGAGTGGCTTGTGCATTATTCCTGTGAATTGCTAGAAGGTGTACAAAGGAAAATGAGAATAACAACGTATAACTGAAGCATCAGCAGATTATGACTGCATCACTCGCTTTATCCTCATCATCTTCAAACTTTTGGAAGAAAAAAATGAAGATACTGATTGTTGACATTTAAGACAATGTGCCCTTCCCAATTGTGAGCTTTGGTAATGCCTACATTTTTATTCAAACACATTGAAAAACAATAAGTATTGAAGACAAAAGAAATTGGCATCCGCCAGGCCTTCCATTCTTACCAAAGCATTCATGGAGTTCTGCTTGAGTTTGCCACCTGACCGTGGGTTCTTCAGCCTGTCAAAGTACTGAGAGATGTCCCACAGAACCACCTGACCGTTGATACAGCCGCCGGCGATGATGTTGGGATCAGAAGGGTTGAACTGGAAGGAGAAGATGTCGTCTGGTGCCTCCAACAACAGCTGGAGTGAAAGTAAGAGGGAACAAAATTAGTAAATTTCTTCTGTTGGCTATACGTGAAATTTATGAGACATCACTGTATAATTTAGCCTGGGTATAATCTGGAAAGGAGTTTGCTCCGGTGTTCATTATATACTATATACAGTCGCTTCTCTGTGTTTCCGTCTGGGAACGCGGACCATCTTAACGTCTGGAATCGTCCAAATTTTGGAAGCAGGCGCTGATTGGTCCCTACACATGAGCGAAATATGGAATGGATTCAAGTGCTCGTTCGAACAGACGTTCCAACACCGGACAAGCCCTCCGCCCGCTCGTGGGAGGCCTGTTATCATCGAACAAGCGCTCTAGAACCTATTCCTAGATTCGCTCATTAACTGACGTTACCGCCAAACGGTTTGAATACGCACATCTCCAGATGGATAGCAGAAGCGAACGTAGGAGCAAACTACTATCCGGATGGTACCCAGGCTATATAATCATATAATCATATAGTGTGTATAGTCCAGTGGTCATTGACCCTGCCTCTAGACCAAAAGGTAGGGAGTTTGAATCCTGGCTGTTGTTGCTCACCTGATGTGCATGCTACCTAGAATAAGTGGGAGAATAGCTCTATGTAGAGACCATTT
>NC_049993.1:7641462-7695703 GCF_000003815.2 Branchiostoma floridae | reverse complement strand
GTAGACACACTTGGCTTATTTTGTCCATTTGATCTGCTGACTTATCATTTAATCCTCTGCATATGAGAGTATCATATATATTTTCTTTCTTTGTCCTATCATTCCTTCCCTCCTTCCTGCCCTACCTGCGGATGGATGGGGTCAGTGAAGCTCCAGATGAGAATCAGAGATGGAGTCATCAGCGTCTTGGAAGCGTTGTCAACCCTCTGGTCAAACGTCAGCCTCTCTGAACAGGCCACTGCTATCACACCTATAAAGGTCAAACAATCATTCCATCAATTAGAGAGCCAGTATATGAGAGAATGTAAAATCTCACCATTAACAAGTAAGGAGGCCTTCGTATCTAACTTTCAGGCACTAGGGACCTGGTGCCCCTGTGAGACTCCTGAACTCAAACAACAGGTGCTTATTGATTTGCATCAACCTTATATTGACTTTGTCTTCCTTGTTTCCCATTGGACTATCTAAAATTTTCCTTTACCTCCTGTACATATCAATTCACAGGTAGGGCATAAAACATGCTCTTTATCCATACTGGTAACCACATTCATTTTTAATTATAACATTATCATTCATTTCAGCTGATGATGTACGATTGGATATGAGACTGGAAAAAACATACTTTTAAGATCATGTAATGATTAATAGTAGACTAGTGATTGGAAGAAAACGCACCTTTCAGATTTGGGTGCCAGTCCATACATGTGATGGTTTTATCCTTGCTGAACTGCAGGTCAGTAAAGGACTGGTACTCCTTAAGATGGCCGTCCGACTTGCTACCGAACGTGGCGTCATCGCTGGCCAGGGCTAACCAGTCATCAAAGAACACATCTACTATCTCGTTCTGCTGCAAGGCCAGCTCAAATCTGGTTGGAAAGGTAAGCATTAAGTGTTAGCAATATGGTGTTGACATTCAATGACAGAGGGGTTTAACTTTTCAAACATTTCTTAAGTGCAATCCACAAGACTGTGTTAGAGGAAATCTACATGCATTACTAGTGGTATGACTTTTTGACATGACATGTCATGACATCTATGATCTAGTAGACTTCATGTACATAGAAACAGGTTTCTAACTGTACATTAGACATGCAATTTCTAGAAAACTGTGAGGGGGCTTCATCTTTGTTTGTAGAAAAGGGAAGTCTCAGTAGCACTATAAGTGAGGAACAAAACATTTTACTATGGTATTACAGGTAAGTCATGTTGACTGGACAACTTAACATCATGTCATATTCTGTCCTTATCTACTGTCTTTATTTACTAAATGTCTTTACCTTGGAATTGATCCTTCAATGAAGACCTTGACTTCATTAGAGTTGGAGAGTTTTTCCTTCTCTTGCTCTGTGAACTCCCTCGGCTGGTACTGGGTTACAGCATTGCGTGGGTACTTCCTGTGGGTTCACACATACATCAATCATATTCATTGGATCTTTTCTTGAAAAGGTGATAAGGTCGAAACATTTGGTGTCTTTCTGTGATCTTTGAATATACAGTGTCACATATCTTAATCAAACACTTTTCAACCTGATAATCAGTGACATACAGATTCAACAAGATAGTGTTGTCCATGTCTCTGGTGGTCACCCTCCCACACCTTACTATATCATAAGGCATTGCCGCCATAGCCCACCCTGTGTGGGAGGGTACTGGTGGTATACTATTTCATGAGTACATGTTACAACTGAACAGGACAGACACAGTATTATCTTATAAAAGGGAGTTTGAGGAAGTTGAGATAAACCTTGACACCAGCAGGAAGTGCAGCAGTGGTTGTTGCCCTGGTAACTGGGATAACCTTTGCCCTACTTCCTCCCCGAGGTGCAAGGATTGATTACCTCATACAAATTGGAACTATATTTAGATCATGCACTGAGGCTAATCAGCACAAAGTTTCATCAGATCCCTAGACTAGGATTTCAAAACACAACAGATACTAGTAGTAATAAGTCTCTCATAAAGTTTGGGACAGTTGTACACTTGTACAGTTGTAAACTTATTAGCTTTGAGCCCAGTAGATATCATTCTCTGTCGTTACCCTATCCCGTACCTTTAGCCTCATCAAGTATCCACCAAAAATACAGGGAGAAAGGGAGCAAGAGAAAGAAGAAGATATGGCAGGTGTAAGGATACCAGACTGCTTCCAAAAGGATATCAGATGCTTCTGTCCTTTACCAACTGGGCCCATGGTGTAGTATCACCATGTCAATCCAGCACTCTGGTCAACAAGGCCTAACAACCAAACCCTATGCCTATTACACACATGGCCAAGCTGACCAGGGTACTAAGGGACCGTACGGCGTTTAGTGAGGGGGGAGGGCCGGTCGCCAGAGGGTCGGGTCAAAAATTTTTTGGTAGGCCCTCCCCCCAGGTAAAAATTTTTTTGCTAGGCCCTCCCCCCAAGTCAAAATATTTTTGCTTGGCCCTCCCCCCTCCTATCAACTTTGAAAAAAAAATTCAAGACGCCAATGAAACACCGCGCTCCCATTTGGAAATGTGCTTTGCGTCATACTTTTTCATGATTTTCATGAGATCTCTCACCCCTAGTAAAAAAAAGGAAAACAGAATGGCTCAAAATATCTGCTTATTAGAGGGATAAATATCTGCTTCATAGAGGCATAAATATTTGCTTTACAGAAGCTATTTCATTGTTTTGATATTAAAACAACACCTAAAAAGCATTTATATCTGGATTTCTAGCAGATTTGCGCCACGAAGCGGCGCGCGCCCCGCACCCTAAATTTACGTATTGCAAGCTCGCGGGCCTGAGCGGCTTGACGGAAACTATTTTCAATTTACATATATTTTGGACTTTTCCTTGGTTCTGTGGTGGTAATAACTTACGGTAAATCGAGGAAAAAATGAAAACCAAGACGACAGCACGATTTGACTAACCAAAACTGTAGTGGGGAGGGGGGCGCCGACGCTGATTTTCCCACGGCGGGGTAGATCGGTCGCCTCTCTCTAGCCGCCGGCGGGTGTGAGAACGCAGACTTGCAGGAGATCTTTTAGAAATGCCACGCTTTTTTGCCACGATTTCCTGCATTGCTTTTTTATGGGAAAATTTGCTGGTCAAATGACATTTCTATGAAAAAAATACGACGGTTTCAAGTTTTTGAGAACGATGTTCCGAACACCATGTCTGGCACGGCAAAGGCACAAAGAATCGCAAGGTAGGTCCGGGGAAATTTTGAAATCTTGACCCTCTTAAAAGCTATTTCCTTCAGTATGAGGGAAATATTTTGCTGACAAACAAAGCAAACTTTAATGGCATTTCAATTTAGAAATACAAAATTGAATCCCCCTCCAAACACATTATCACGATGTCGGTCATCAAAGGCGCGAGTCCGGTCACGTCAAAAGGGATCCAGGGAATTTGCAAATATTTACCCACGAGCTCTGAAACGCCATTTCTTACATTTTGATGGTAATAACACAGGGGTAAATTTTGCTGGCAGACTAATCTAGAGTTTAATAACTGTAAGTGAAAAAGGTTTTAGATGGCGTCATGCATAAGCCCCGCCCCCTCCCTTTCGCATTTTCACTGTGTCCCGAGCGCCGACCTTGGGCGATCCCTTGCAGAGGTCCAGAAAAATTTTGAAATCTTGAGCCTCTGAAACGCCGTTTCTTGGATTTTAAGGGACAAATTTTGCTGGCAGACTAAGCTATTTTTTTTTTGCTTGGCCCTCCCCCCAAGTCAAAATTTTTTTGCTAGGCCCTCCCCCTGGCAAAATATTTTTTTGCTTGGCCCTCCCCCCCCTGGCGACCGGCCCTCCCCCCTCGCTAAATGCCGTACGGTCCCTAAACTGAGTTGACTGAGCCAAGTTTATAAAGGGCCAAATTGTGCTGATCCTAGGGCTTGTTGGGACGAAAAATGATTTTACCCCATCCATCCCAAAAATGTAAAAAACTGTTGAAAATGTAGTTTCATAAGCTTAAAATGTATTATTTAGCCAGGAAAATCAACAACAAGGGCTCCCAAACAATGAGTTAGAAAAAAAATTTAAGCTGAAGACAGCCCTGGCTAATCCCCTTAAAAATGATACGAGTGCCGTACCAGTCTGTCTGACTGGAGCAGTCTGTCCAGGTAGCGATGGCTTGGGTGGCCTTGTCCAGTTCCATCAGGTGGAGCGAGAAGTTCTTGTCGTCGTACGGCGTACACTCCACGTAGCCGTCTTTCACGTCCTTCACATCCCGGTCCGTGAAGTTGACCGGAGCACCGAACTCACGACGCGGCCTGGCAATCTTGAACACTTTCTGATGGAAAACGAGTGTCAGGAAAAGAATATGATTACATGTCTATGTTATTTGCAAGAAATATCTGTGGGTTATATTATCCTCATAGTAATCATTGCAACATATCAGAATAGAGCAGGGAATGTCATGGGTTTTAATCCTTTAAATGTCTCACCAATTTTTCAAAGGTCAATGTATAGCAGCCACTTAAAGGTTGTAAAAAGATAGCCAGAGGAATTAATGAAAAATTTTCCAACCACCTCTTCTCAACTTTTTTACATAAAAAGTGTCAAAGAAATAATCTAGACACACAGTAATGCTGATTATTTGACACAAGCAATAGATAAACATCCATGAACAGAGATACAATGAATAGCGTCAGACCTTGGGACGAGTCTCTCCAAAAGCCTCCTCTGCAATTTCCTTCTCACTGCCGTATGAGATCCAGTCCTTCGGCACAGGTGGTGTGTACTCCACCACCTGATCCTCCTCCCCCTCCTCTCCCTCCCCACCCTCACCTGCTGCCTTGGGAGGCTGGAAGGGATTAACAACAGTACACTAACACATGTGCAATATCAGTGTCACCTCCAAAGGGAGATGCTATTTGATTCAACAACTGGCAGCTAGAAACTTCTAAAGGAAACATTGTTGTTTCTACATCTGGTACCATCAAACAGGAAACAGACAGTTTGGAGACTCTGATAAGCCACTACAAGTTCTTACAGAAATGCACAGGGTTCTTGTCAGTTGTCTAGGGATATTTCTTACACTCATACAAGGTTTTCTCACATTTAAGATCCTGTCCTTGGTCTCCTCTGTAGTGATCAGGTAGAAGTTCTGGCCGTACTTGAAGTCATAGTCGTAGATCAATAGCAGTTCCTCTCCTGGATAGTCCTGAAACATCATCATTGGAAGGTGTTAGCAGGAAGACACAAGCTGGTTGATGATGTACCAACATTATAACATATTATACAGCTTTTCAGGTTGGCATTGAAGCTCATAACAATACATTTGTACATGTACAAGTAGAAAGCAGAATATATCTGTGATAGCATTACATCACCCAGAATAGGACAATGGACACTACAATAATCATACATTTAATAGGGCATACTTATTCTGCTTTTAGTGCTAAGTAATATTTTCTGCTAATAAAATCTTCCTCCGACTTTATAGTGCAAGTTAGTGTTTCCCTAATACTTTTTAGATCACCATCTAACATGAGAAAGTAAGACCTTTATGAAAGAGTTGTAATTCTCTTGTAAAATATTATTGCGAGAGTTGTAAAAGAGTATTTTACGAAAGACTGACTTCACATAATGTTTCATTCTATCAAATCATACCATAACAAGTTGTTTAGCTGGGCTGAAGTCAGAAACAGCAGCCCTGGTTTTCATGTCCTGAATGATGTCCTCCTTCTTGAGGAGTTTGTAAGGCATGTCCGAGGACACATCCTCGTCTGCACGGCAGTCAAACAGCTCCTGAGACTTGGAGGCCAGGAAGATGGGGAGGAGGTCTGTGATGTCTGCAGGGGGTGGAGGGGCTGAAACTGACAAGTTCAAAACATTCCAATTAGAGACAAGCTATGAGTAATATGAGTACTACTACTATGAGTAATACAAAGTACATGTCATCATATGATAGTCAAATAGTTAATTTTCCCTTGAAGTACAAAGTATTCATCACCAAGGTAATAGCTAGTCTGTGTAACACAATCTCTGCTGTCCGGGGTTGTAACTGGCCCCTGCCTGTTCTAGGAGGCCAGCGGATGTTGGGCGAGCTGCTATAAATCAGCCTAGGCAATAGTTGTATCCGTTTATTCAGAATAATCAAATTCCTCCAAATAATGAGCTGCATCAATCAGCTGTAAGGCATTTATTCAAAGTTGATTTAACATTTAATTTTGAAGTCATGCAGTGTCTGAGTGTGTTTTGTGTTTCTCACATCAACACCATACAACGGTAATTCCAGAATCACGTCCAATTGCTGGAGTGCCTGCTATTTGACATAATGTATTACCTCTGGATGTCTATCCTTCATCATGTAGCTATAACTACTGTTTACTTACTTGTAGCTGGGGGTGCTTCAGCTGCATCTGCAGGTTTGGCTTCTTCTTCTTCTTCTTTCTTCTCTCCTTCATGTTTCTTGGCTGCAGAAAACAGGGTAGTCTGTATGTTAGTCTATATGTTAATTTCATAAACTACCTCCGGTTTCATGGATTAGTGGCTGGTATTCCTGACAATATATGAAACAAAAACAAATAAGTAGCTTAACTTTCCTGAGTCGTGAAAATTCTTCATATTAATATAAACAGCTAATATCTAGATCCTGAGCTCTGATTGGCTACTGACAGAAGGAGAAAGGAAAAGAACACACCTACAAAAACACAAATAACAGTACCTTTGGCTTTGGCACTTCCAGATCGACTCCTGGGTGATTTGGGTGTGCCTGGTTTTGAACTAGACTTGGACTTGGCGCTTGATGTGCGCTTGGCGCTCGAGGTGCGCGGCTTCTCTTCAGCGTCGGGCTCCTTATTTTCATCCGCCATTTCACTTTAGTGGAATATCATCAGCGTTCTCCTCCAAAATTCTGTTAACAAATGTTAGAAATGATCAGGATGTGTATTACTGTATTACACATTGACAAAAACAAAACGAATGTTTGCCAAGTGGCAAGTCTCTCCTACATGGTCTCACCAAAATCAACAACAGAAATATTAATGTATAAAGATTTCTACTTGTTCTGAATAGTTTACATTTACTTCGCATAACGTAATGCCCACATTGCAAATTTCTGGACATGACTAAAAGACATCACAGTTATGACAGATGCGCAAAGACTAGGTACAATACTGCACCTGTGGCAATGTTACTGTAAATGCAGAAATGTTCGCGGTAGATTAATGTTCGCGGTTTTCGCGGTGACCACTTCACCGCGAACTTAAATCCACCGCGAACATTTTTGTAGTATCGTATTAGATTACAGTCTATGGTGTTACCGCGAACTTAAATCCACCGCGAAAAGTCCTTTTTCCCGCTACCGCGAAATGAAATCCCCGCGAACTTAAATGCATTTACAGTATTAACGCCCCCCTCCCACTCATCGACAAATTTTTGTGTCAACATTCAATTAAAACAAGCCGCTTTACGTCTAAAAGAAATACATCAGATACAAACTGCTGATACAGAAGGGCCCCAGTACCCCATCGTTACAACTGCCAATGTCTCTACAAGTTAATGAAACAAGTTATCTAGTTAATTAACTTTTATTACGAACCTTCGCTCGTCCCGATCTTCTCGTCCCGCCGTCACCCTGGCGACAGGACTCCAACCGCGCTGCATCATGGGATATAGGACATCTGGTAACCAAAATTTGTAATCAAAATTGGAGAAAAAGGCGATAAATTCTAACAAACATGCTCTAAGATTAAGATTTTGCATTGATGATAAATAATTTTCCTTAATTATGCATAAAAATTGCGTTTCAGTGGCAGAAGCAACCGAAAGTACGAAAGGTCAAAGGTTGCAGACCGCGCCAATTTTTAAAGAGGGACTGCAGCAGTTTTCTGGGACAGGGTACGACCCCAAGCTCGTTTCCGTCACTATAGTGTTGTCTATGTAGATAAAGCTAACTATTATGATGGGTATGTAGTTTTTACAGCCTATAGAAAACTCAGTGGCACTACAGAGGTTGCAGAAGTGATTGATCTTGTGTGTTGAGACTTCAAACGAAACCAGAGCCCCCCTCCCCAAGGAACCTCCTTGCCCTCCCCAACTATTTCTTCAGATATTATGGGGGAGAAGTGGAAAGTCCCAGCCAGGAAGCTCTTCATCTCCCAGCTAGCTGGAGGAACACAACTTGCACCTGGTACAAGTAATAGTGTCGGGGCTGCAGGAACAACTTTGTGGCATGTGCAGCTGAATCCAATCTCTACAAAAGCGTGGGACGTCAACTTGGTCTGGGTTCAGGTATGATCATAATTTGCCACCATGCTGTGAATTGAGAATATTTATGATGTTCTCTGCTTGTGGTTTACTCATCACACACATTCACAGAGCGAACATGTGTTGTCCTGAATTGTATCACTAAATTGTGATAAAGATGCTATAGAGACCTCCTTTCCCCTTCTTCCCGAAGCTGTGAAATTAAATTGTCATGAACCTCAATTTATGTAAATTTACTGCATTTCATTAAATAGTTTAAACCTCCTTGATTTCATGTGATCTCTAAGGTCCATGTCAGTCGTGTGTTAAATGTATACTGTATCACTTATCTACCATTCCTCCTCTCTTCCATATTTTTTAACTCCTGTTCTTATACTCTAGGGTACTGTGGTGGACTGTGATGTTGCTGGGGACTGGCTCACTATGGATGATGGCCAAGGCATGGCCAAAGTTGAACAGATCAACAGTATCCCAAAGGCTAGAAAAAATTTTGATAAAGGTACAACTGTAAGCCATAATTGAAGAACTAAAAAAATAGATTTATGTGTACAGAGTTATCGATTTGTCTCTCATCATATCTATCCCATATAGTTGTTAATACCAGTCATTGTTGGATTGTACAGACAAAATCAATATTCACCTTGAATATTCACCTCACTTACAAGTAATTGAGTCATTGAAAATCCATGCCGATCTGAGTAATGAGGCTTATCCATTGTTGAAGTGCAGGGAAGGTGCAGTTCAGTATGTTTAAGTGTAGTTATAGAGGTCTGGATGATTCAATACTTGCAAATTGAAAGTTGTATTATATATGTATATGTAGCATTGTGTATATACTGGTCTGGTATGTTACAAGTTCATATGTATCAATAGCAATTGAAGTCTGTGTGTGTCTCCCCAGGCATGTATGTGATGGTGGTAGGATATGTTCTGCAATGTGGCACCCGACCTGTCCTCAAGGCTGTGAAGGTCCAGGATCTCACCAACCATGTCAACCACAAGGTCATGTGGAGCTTAGAGGTCACAGATCTGCAAAAGTACTGAGGACTTTCTTAGTTTCTTAAGAAAGGAGGAGTTTCTTAAAGATGCTGGGCAACATGAGAAACTGAAATAAGGCCTTGATGTTAGCCAGGATGCCAGAATGTATCCAGGGCCTGCACAGACCAACTGAGTTAAACCCTGCACAATATATATTGAGACTGGGCTTTCTGTCTGGCTATCTTGATGTTAATATAAAATTTTTGCATATTTTTCTGCTTATAAGAAGCTGGATGTATCAACAGTATATATACCTATGAAGACATTCATGAAGTTTTGATGAGATAAAATTTTTGAATTCATTCAAATCCCTCGTGCGATAAAACTTTTTAAAAGAATACATGTTAATATGTTGTATGTTCAATACAAACCTACAAATGTTTGATTGATAGTAGAACTTAGATGTTTTACTATGTTTTTCAATTAACTTACATTTGTAATCAAAAACACATTACTGTACTTTACTTTAATATGGGTTGTTTTAATATTGTACAAAGAATAAAAAGATAAGCACACAAATTGAAAAGTAGTGATGTGTAATTTGATACCTTCAGCACCATAAACTGTATCTGTGATATCCATATCTCTGATACCAGTCAGATTTTCATATCAGCATATTTTCATAACTTTTATTAACAGTCTAGACATTCATGAGTACTGGTAATAAAATTTCCATTATAGCTAGCTATTTCTATCATTCTAAAGTTTCTAATCAAGCATGAGCTAATGAATAAGTTAGCTTGGTGTTTTTACTGTCGCAGTAAACCTAGTGGGGGCAGAAAAATTATCAAAGCGATTTATTGATTTGCCAAATAGTAATTACTCAAGCAACTGAATATGATTTTGGAAACGGTCAGACATTTCAGATGACATCCATTATCTTTCATCAGTGACACTTAACTGTTTCCACAATCTTATCCAGTTGCTTGAGTAATTGCTACTTGGCATATCCAAGGAGGTTACATAACCGCTTTAGCCCGGGCTCGAAATACCACCTGCATATGCAGGTTACTGCAGGTAAAATTGGAGCTGTGCAGGTATTTCTGGTGTCTACCTGCACCTATCCTGTACTGCTCCATGTACTGGGATTTATACATAAATGTCCTATAATGTAGGTGTACATGTATTGTTATCAGATGCATTGACTGTTACCAATATAACGTCCTTGCTGTTACCACCTATGAAGTATATAAGAAAAATAACAATGATTCCTGAACAATTTTAGTATGATCCATACTTGCTAAATTCATAGTGGTGCAGGTGAAGTTTGTCTGGTGCAGGTAATTTTAAAAGTTACTTTCACCAGTGCAGGTATGCAGAAAAAAGTCCTGTTATATCATTAAATTAGCGTGTCTTATTACCTGGAAGTCCAACCTCCATCGACATGATTTATGGAGACTTTTTCCTTGGCAAGAATGCCTGTAGTAGAGGTACATGTATATGCACTTTAACCTTCACTAAAATATCAAAATTTATTAGATAGCCTGGGATGCTACTGTTTGTCGCCTACAGTTTATGATAAGCAGTATTGATACTGTTACCTGCCTGTTCGGAGACCATGGAAGGGTTAGATTTTATTACAAAAGGTGAAAATAAAATGCATGTTGTGTCAATTGCTAAATGCATGGGAAAACAAAATAAAAAGTTCACGTTTAACGTCAAATGGTTGCATTTTCACTCCGAAAATGTCAACAAAGCACCTGTGCCACATTCGGTCCATCATGTAATGTGGTGAACATAAACGTCGAGACGAGACCATCCAGCTGTGGTGCGCAGGCGCAGTGAGCGCACTTCTCGATCCTTGGAAAAGAAGCCGGAATCAGTCAAAATGGAGTGGCAGCCTGACCCGGCGGGTCTTCAACAGATTCTACAGCTTCTCAAGGAGTCCCAGTCTCCAGATACGGAGACACAGCGTGCCGTACAACAAGTATCCTTTAGACACCACCGATGTGTCGCCAGTGGTTCGCTTAGATGGGTGTCCGCGAGGCGTTAGACCGGACCTCATGAGACATGTGATCTCTCTGGTGCGCCAAAGGCGGTGCTGCTGCACCTTGTAGAACGCCAGATATGTCGAGATTTTGGCGGTTACGCCGCGTCTGCATGGAATAGTTTGGTCAGAAATGTATCCTTAACCTTTGTTCCAGAAATTAGAATCGTTAAACCAGTATCCAGACTTCAATAACTACCTGATCTACGTGCTGACGAAGCTGAAAACTGAAGGTAAATGTTCGCTCGCCGGACCAAACGTTGACATCCACGTTCGAAACACCGATATTTTGTGTCAAACCACGATGCCTCGGCTTCTCTAAGTACTGTGAATCCACACTGAAATTATGCCAAAGATATGAATAATTTGTATGTAAATGAGAGTATCCCACCTTTATTGATTACTGGGTATCATTTTAAGAGTATTTTCATGCTTGATTTTTCTGTGGCGTCTCTCTCACTTTCGTTTTCCCTCCACTGCACACCGCACGCACATCTAACCACCGGTCTCCTCGGTATGGTATGTAAATTTTGAGGAGTTGCTTGGATTTTGTTGCAATCAAAGAATTTGTAAAAAAAAATCTGTTTGGGTAGAAACAGGTCTCCACCCTCCAAAATGCATCATGCAACAAAATTCAAGTTGTTTTTTCGGTAATTTGTATTTTGTAAGGCAATCATGGCTTCCTGGAAATGTAATTAAAATCTAGCTCTACAAAGCAAGAAGCTTGTCCTCAATGTGGATGAGAAAGATCAAACAATTCTAAATCATGATCACCAGTGTAATGTTCATGTACAATATACTTAACAATGTGAATTGTGAAGTAGATTTGTAAGATTACAGATATTAAATCCCCCAGGGCCAATTTATAAAGATTTTGTCAGGTTAACCAAGGACACCTGTTCCCATTAACATTTTGTCAATTTAATTTCCTGCCATTGTTACTACATTTACAATAATGATCAGAAGATATCAAAAGTAGCATTTTTTGAATTTTATTTCAAGAGTCAAAAATTCAAACAGGTGTATAACTATAAGGAACTCGACTTGGAAAAAAAAGGTTGGTATCCCATGACAGGCCCTTTGTTGTAATACATTTATAATTGATAGCTGAAGACTTCACAACTCATTCTATCTCCTTTTCCATCATTTGTTTTTGCGTTTTTGTATTATGACAGGGAATATACTGATATTACTGATATTACACATCCTGGCATAGAGTAGATGCTTGTATGAGAATCACTGTTTATCAATTTCTGTGTTTAATTGTAGGGTACTAGTAATGTGGAATATTCATATAGTTTTGCATGTCCTAAGGGGGAAGCTGGATTGTACATGTGTGTAACCCCCTCCCTTGAGGCACAGAGCTGAACAGATTTTACATTCAGTGACCTTCAATCCACAAGGAAAATTTGCATAAATCTTCCATTGAAATCCAGAAAATTACCTTGGGTCTCGCGGTATTTTTTAGTTATGCTGGTTGGTTACACTGTGCGGTGTTCACGCCGGCTATACAATACAACAGAGACACTCATTGACTCGCATATTCAATACTCAGTTTATTGTCTGATGTCCCCAGTCTTGCTAGGGTTAACTTAGATGTGCTTGCGCATACGCCTGATTTACAGTCGTTTTTGAGTCGACTCAGCAGCCTCAATTGCACTCAGCGTCAGCGATTTGGAGTCGACACAGAAAAGCATGTGTAAATCAGGCCATAGATGTGGTGCAAGCCTTGGTGTCAGACAGTTGTAAGGTGTGAAGTAATACAGGATTCCGAATTAAAAACCAGAAAATATTAAATAACTTTGCCTCCTACAGTTCCTTTCAAGTTTGTGCAGAAGGGTTTTAATTGTTATACAGAATAAACTGAAGCAACTGTTATTTGTGGTGTGTACCTTAGACTAAGATCTTGACTTAAGGGAAGTATCAGAAATTTTTCTCCAGTCATTTTTATGCTGTTGAACTTCAACAGCATAAAAATGACTGGAGAAAAATTGAACACATGGATGAGTTATGTTTATGTTTAAAACATAAGCAATGCAGGAAAAGACAAATAAATATGATATGTGTCTGGACATGTATGAACTTGAAGGCCTGCCATTTTGCTGTGTATGCAGAAGTTTTTTTTTGTGGAGACAGTTTGCAATGATGAAACATGCATACTGTATGTGACGTGTAGTTATGCAGTGCAGACATGTTAATTATCAACAGTTGATATTCTTGTAGAAAAAACACATCTTTCTTTATAGCACTTTGATTGTTGTCACAGAGCATGGTTTGATTTGACAAGGGATCATTTTGTTTACCTACATGGTTATATAGTATCATATTTCCTCTGTCTGGAAAGTACCCTTTTGCATGGGATTTAAAATGTCTTGTGCAACGTTGTAGGTAACTGGGGGCATTTTTTTTGCCTATTTCATGAACATTTAGTTTGGACAGCTTGGTTCTTGAATTGTTTGTAACAGCTACCTCTCTGTCATGTTTGTAGCCATATTCATCTTTTAATGTTGCTGTATGACTAGCATCAGTGATTATTGTGTATTGTTAATTTTGTATCTATTTGTCTGGAGGTTTTCAAAAATCCACTTTGAATAAATACTGTAAATGCAGAAATGTTCGCGGTAGTTTTATGTTCGCAGTTTTCGCGGTGACCACCATGAAGACAAAATCGCCGCAAACATTTTCCCATTATTATAGTATGCAGTCTACGGCGCTACCACGAACTTAAAACCACCGCGAAAACTCCATTTTCCCGCTACCACGAAAGTAAATCCCTGTGAACTTAAATGCATTTACAGTAACCAATATTCTTTCAAATCTGCTGTTGCACTGCCCAAAATGCATCCCTATTCCATCAAAGAAGATGTCTCTGTGAAAATGCCCACTGGTCGTGCATACATAATGGCTGAACCTGAAGGTTACTTCTCCTGGACCTTAATCTGCATCTGTGGGGGAGACAGGTCAAATTTCTAGAGCCAGTCTAGGGTAAAAGGACATTAATCATCTTGGCCTTTGTGACCCCAGATTTTGTGATAATGAATGTGCCTACATCTCTGATAGGAAAAAGCATTGGGTTTCCATGTACCTACTTAGCTGTGGATAATGTGCTGTGATGTGCGTGTTGATTTAGCTGGGGCACACTGCAATTAAAGCATGCAAATTATTTGATCCAATAAATCTGAAACTCATTGCTTTTAGCAATTTCCTACAGATTTATTTCAAAGAAACCTTTTGATTACCCTTTTTTACAACCTTTCATCTAATTCAAGTGTTAAGCCTGTTCTAAAAGTAGCCTCCGAAGGGAGAATGGGAAATTCAAAAATTTTTGCCTAAATTGGGGAAAGTATTAGAACATTAATATATGGGTAGGATTTGTTGAAAAATGAGAACATGGTGTTTAATATTTTATTTGACCCGTATTCTCATTGTCTGTCTGCAGTGCTTATCACTTTGCGCGCTCTCCCAATTTTGTGCGCTGCATTTTAGCGGTGATAGATGGATTGCTATATTACCTATGAAGCTTGAACACCATGATTGGCATGAATATTCCAGTCTCGTACCAAGCATTGAGTTAAAAGGAACAAAAATCTTGACAAAAAAATTCTGCAGATAATTTATCATATTACCAATTGGTAGCATGATGTAGTGACAAGTTATTGATTTGAATTTTTTGTCTTGTAATGTAAAATTGAAATACAGTAGTGTTCGCTTTCAGTAATTTGTGCAGTGGAAATTTGAATTAGGATCACGTACATACGCAAGGTAGAAATCTATAAGGATGAACCTAGCCTGGGGTGTGTGTTGGAATATGGATTTTTGAAAAGGAACTGTTATACCATTTCATGTTTCATCAGATGACACTTGTATTTATGCCCTGGAGGCACTACAGAGTACTGTACGAGGGTAGAAAGGGTGAATGATTTTGGGAGCATCCTCAATCATCGTTTGCTGTAAACCAGTCACGTATTCCCCTGTTCGTCAGTTTTGAGAAATTCCTTGTTCAGGACTGAATTAGAAGACTATTAATTGAAATATTTCTTTGGTGTATTCACTTGATTCGTTGAAAAAATTGTCCCTAGTGCTATTTAAAGTCTAATTTTGAGGCATACCTTTTCTGTGTAACAGTAGAATTGAAAAAAAAATGCACTTTTAAAGGACCATGGATTTATTGAATAGTGACTGACAGAAAGATTTTGCACTTTCCGACAGTCTTTTGTTAACTACAAAGGTTATAAAAGTCCTGATCCTCCCAGGCATGTTAGTATGTTGGAAATTGTTGAAAATTCTGAATTGTTTAGTTTCCATGGCTGATTGAGTTGGAAATCAAAGTCCACTGTGGCCTTTTGTTAATGCCACTAGGATTTGGCCGGTCTATTTGGAGCAGACCACTTTGTTTCTGGGCAATATTTAAAACCGATGCCCTACTGTCAGTTTGGTCTCATTTGGAAGGGAAGTCTTATAGTTTTATACAAGTATATTCATGTTTTTTTATTATACTGGCAGGGTTCTCCCCAAAATGTAGAGTATTATCAGTGCTGTAAGAAGGTGCCTAGCACCATATACAAATTTTTATGAAGTAGCAAAATGATTAGGGAGATATTACATTATTAGGGAGAATCACTGTGAAGTTGAAATGCAGCTGTATAGTGGTACAGTGGGGCGGCAGCGTCATTCCATATTCTGGGGATAACCCTACTAGGCTAACCCTGACTGGTTTGATATTGAAGCTTTCCCAGTTTGATGAAATTCCTGAACAAAAGAATTACATGTAACTGCAAACTGAATGGGTTACATACAAAAATGGTTTTAAAGAAGTGTAACTGTTATGTATTGATGGAAGTATTAGAAGTTGATGCGTATTCATGAATATTGTATCCTTAGAATTCCTGACAGGCAAGGTCATGTTTCAATGTCAAATGAGCCAAGATGTATCAGGTGATATAGCTGCCTGCACTGTTCCACTCCATTAGTGTTACCTGATTATCATGCTTGTCTTTTCAGGAGTATCCCAGTAGTCAGGTGTTGTCACAAATCTGTCGTGTTTACTGTGTCCCCAGTAACGTTAATCATAACCTCCTACCCATAGATTTCAACTTCAATCAAAATTCTTTGGCCGCATTTATATGATCTTCATGTAGTTAATTAACCTGATGAGACCATATACAAATATGGTAGCAAATTTGGTTTGCTATTAATATCTCCATCAAAACCTACTAATGCTAAAAAGATTGACAGATACTCAGATAGTAAAATGTAGTCACTCTGTAAATGACAGTACATGTAATTGGTTGAACTGGTATGCTTATGTTGATCACTCCTGGCCAGTCAAGCATAAAGTCAAAATAAAAGGTACTGCCTTCTGTACTCTGTCATCTGTCTACTATGAGCCATTATAAGATGGATAATAATTGGATACTAATTTCTCACTTTAAAATTTGGCATCTAAATATAATATTCCTGCTCGCTGGGACACTTCTGATTTCCATTTAGACTGTTGTAAACATAACCTGTAATTTTCTAAATCAAGCATGTACATCTTATAACTGAACTATATCCGCTTCCACATAAAATATCAGTTCCGGCTGCGTTTACCAATGACAAAATTAGATATTCACATGAATAGATGTATGTGAGGGGTGTCTGTGTGGCACAACGGCTAGAGCGTTGGAATCAGAACCAGTAGGTCCTGAGTTCGATACTTGCCATGTCCCTGCCCCCATGATGGCAGGGCTCGTGACTGCGACTAGATTTGGTCGCAATGCGCCCGTAATTTTAATAATGCGTTTTTTTTTATAAACGATGGTCGCACGGCGCGCCAATAAAAAAAATGAGCAACGCCCTTATTTTCCCCCGAAAACTTCGCTCAAAGTTCAAAATTCGCCGATTTCGGCCTTCACCGAGCTGCCATTTTGATTCTAACTCAAGTCTCGCGCAAGTCTCGCAGTAACTCACATCTCGCGAATCGCGAGAGTCGCACCCCATTGGCCATTTCGGCGTGACGTAGCTCGCCCGGCCGCCATTATTGGTGGAATATCTGATATCCCCGCTGTGATCGCGGGAAAAATCACGCAGGAAAGCTTCAAAAGCGTGTATTACTTAACTTTGACGAAAACTCATCGAATGCCTAAAGTCCTTGGTGATAAGTACATGTATAGGATTCTTTTGGAGGTTTTTTTTGCTTGTTTGTCGGTGGAATGCGGGAAAATTTACAGCTAATGCGACGATGACAAACTGGGGAGGGGGGCTGTGTCGGCACTGACTAGTCGTAGAAAATGTTGAACGGAGGTCGCGATTTTTTCACGGTTCCTGCAGAAATTACTTTTGTTGCAGTCTTCATTTTCAAAAGACTGATAAATAGATGTTGTTTGTTGGGAAAAGTTCGATTGATTTGCCCTTCGAACACATCTTTTCTGCTACATTTTTTCAACTGAAAATATGAATTGTTTGTACACAGATTTTTTTTATATAAGTTAACACTGATGTTACAGGCTACAAGTAAACCTCTAATTTTCCAGTGCATCTATTTTCAGCTATGTTCTTAACAAAGTAGAAGAGATACAAAAGAAATGCAAGATGTACCTGACAGTCCTGGCTACACTTTCTCCTCTGTTGGTTTGCAGATTTTCTTGTAGACTTCTTTAGTTTGTTGTTGTTGTATATGTAACAGTCAAGTTTCACCTTTAGCAGTAAGGTTAATTTACTCTTCCTGATTGTGTCTATTAACTTATGAAACATTATAAAATTATTGTAAGGAATCAGTGTTATATTACTTGAAAGTGATCTCATGTATTCTCTTGTTTCTTGTTTGGTTACTGGGTAACTATATATAATATATAACACCCCTAATTAATTCTTTAAGCCATACCCACCTCTAGTCAAAAACATTGATTATTGGAGTAATACTTTGTATGGCTTAAGACGTTTGCATGTGCTCCCAACCTTTCATAGTGGTGCTCCTAACTTTTTGCTGGCGCTCCTAAGTTTTAGGAGTTAGGAGCGCCATGCTCCTAGGTCAAAAAGTTAGTCTGGAGCCCTGGATGGTAGAGTGACACCCACTGAGCCTCATGGCTAATCTGTCTGAAGGTGCCAAAAACACCTACGGATCTGCATACCTGCCACCAAGACCTGTGAATTTTTTTTTAAATAGGTGTATGTAGAATACATGTTTTGGCAGGCTGACAGTGTTACTGTTTCATAACACAGACCTCTTGTATCTTCATAACACAGACCTCTTGAATCTAGCTTACTTAGCAAAACCTCCCAGGATCTGGAACACCTAGATTCCAGAAATGGGTTTTACAATCCACCAGTGACACATCTCGGGATATCAGTTGCAACTTGTAAGATTGATCATCCAAGCACATCTTAAAAAAGGTTATGAAGAAGAAAGGCCAGTCTGTAATCTAATTTCTAAAGTTACTGTGGTCTGTTTTCAGATGAGCCCACCCGCTCCCTGAGTGGACTGATCCTTAAGAACAACGTGAAGGCACACTACACCAACTTTCCTGCGCAAGTCACCGACTTTGTCAAGAAGGAATGTCTGGCCAACATCGGTAAGTTTTTTTGAGGTTGCACAAGAAAATGTACTAGCACTTTTTTGAAACAGTACAATTGTAAAAACATTAGTGTGCCTACTGAAAAGATTATGCTACTGTTCATAATGTATTCTGATGTCCATTATTTTCTTGCATCTCACAGCAAAATTCTGTCTAAGTGTGGAAGAGCAGACATTTAAGCAGAGCTATCTCCAACTTTATGTTTGTTTCTGTCTCTCTCATTATTTGGGTGCCTATGTTGTCAATTTTCATTGTCAAAGCTTTCAAGTTTCATTTCTTGTTTACAAATATTCAGTTTCATCAGTTTCATGTCATAGAGTTCAGATTTCTTGATGTATAGGGAGAAGTTTCTCCAGCCCCACAAGCAAATTTCCATCCCAAGACAAAGGAAAGAGTGTTGCTGCAGACAGCCTCTCTTTGGATTCACTCCTGTTCTTGATAAAGAGTAAACCACCTATCAGGTCACTGTTAACTCCATCTGCGCCTCTTGTCTCCAGGGGACCCATCTCCGCTGATCCGTGCCACGATAGGGATCCTGATCACCACCATAGCATCGAAGGGCGAGCTGCAGAACTGGCCGGAGCTTCTGCCACACCTCTGCTCCTTACTGGACTCCAATGACTACAACACCTGTGAGGTGAGGAAACGAGGGTCATGAAGAAGATTCTGCGATAAAGTGGAAATCAGCAATAGATCAATAGATCTTAGCTGCATTTCCCAAATACTACATGAAAATTGGTTGGGAAAGGTTTTTTCTTGATATCATTATATTTTTTTGTTACACTGATCTTGGCTGTTTTTTTCAAAAATAGACATTGTATTTTTAATGTTTTAATAAAGGTAAATGGGATTTGCAAATTGGACTAAAAAATGGTAATTCTTTCTAATCTCCATACTACACAACTGTGTAACATCAAGACATTTGTAGCCAAAAGACTCTATCAACGAGAAGAAGCATAAATGCTTCTGAACAAACCAAGGAATAAGAAATTTGTAGATTAAGATAGAAGTTGACCTGACTATTGCATGTTGCAGGGTGCATTTGGAGCTCTGCAGAAGGTGTGCGAGGACTCAGCAGAGCTGCTGGACTGTGACGCCCTGAACCGACCCCTCAACACCATGATCCCCAAGTTCCTACAGTATTTCAAACACACTAGCGCCAAAATCAGGTAACACTGCAATACACTTAAAACATTGTAATGAATAGTGACTAAGAGACATGCTTTAGAAAGATGTGCTTCATACTTCTTCTAGAGCAATATTGAGCTTTCTGGACATAGTAAAAGTAAAGGTAGAGTTGAAATTTTTTTGTGTTTGCTCTTTTGAAGCCAAGCCAAATATCCAAGTTAAAATGCATATTTACATGGACACTACAATTTCAAACAATTAACAGGGTTGGACAAGTTTTATAGAATTCACTTGTCCTTTCGACCAAGTACATAAAAATTTACTAGCCCAAGCCAATATTTCACTTGCCCAAAATTCTAATGAAATTTTTCTATGTAATTTCTGTGTTGACCAAGGCTTGATGCCATGACTGAAAAGTAACAAGCATACCAAAATCTCACTTATGGAAAAATGGGCTTGCTTGATCAGCACTTTCACTTGCTGGTAGACTTGTCCAACCCTGCTTACATTATAAATTGTACTTCTCGTAGAGCTATATTGAGCATTCTGGACATAGTAAAATTAAGAGTAAAGGTAGAGTTGAATTTGCAACTCTAAGACAGTGGGTGAAAAGAGACTTTCATTTATGTACATGGACAAATGATAGGGTACCGAGTGTGTTGATACTTGTAAAAGTCATGTTGCACACTGGCTTGTTATAATGTATCATCCCATGTTATCCTCCAGGTCCCATGCAATAGCTTGCGTAAACCAGTTCATCATTAGCAGAACCCAGGCTCTGATGGTACACATTGATGTTTTTATTGAGGTAAGAACTTCATTGATTTTTTTCCCATGGGGAGTTGTACTGTATTTGGCATGTATGTCTGCCTGTGTTTCCGTTCTCATATATAATTTACCATTGTAGGAACCTCCCACGATTAGATAATGATCACAAATCCAGACAGAGGGTTAGGGGCCAGTAGTAATCCTATAGCAACAATTAGGGGAGTGTGTGGGAGTACTGTCACTGTAGCTACACACAGGTCATGTGTGGGGACAGTGGAAAAGTCTATTAGAACATGGAGAAATTTCTTGTGCAGGGCTTTTGTATATACTACAAACTATATTAAACCATATCAATGAATGTATTATGAAGAAGATTTTGAAGAACAGAGTGGGTTTAGTCTGGCTGTGCTATCTTCTAATGGCTTGCTCATTGAGTGTCTGTTACAGACCGTTTTGTTTCCACATAGTATCCTACCTTTTGATATGTAACATGTTTAAAGCTATTGATTGAACCCTTGGATTGGGACTCATCCACCCATCTCTACTGAAGTCAGGTGACGCCGGTTAAGCCTTGCTGGACATGTTACTCGATGCAGCAAACCAGCCAGTAAACTGCTCCTTAGGTTCCCAGAAGCAAATAGGAGAAGAGGCCGTCCATACCTTACGCTAAAGAACTTTATTGAATCAGAGACTGGACTTTGTGATAGGGACCAAATTGTCATGATGAATAATAGATCACACTGGAAGCGGACCTTTGTTATTGCTACAACTCGATAAGAGTAAGAGTAATATTATGTATGTGTTGTGTGTCAAAACCCTCCACAAGTATGAGGAATGGTAGGACCCAGAGGGGGGTCACAGAGAGAGGGCAAGTAGGTCAGACAGGGAGTCTGGAGGAGACTTACTGAGGGAGTTGGGGGAGGGAGTTGGGGGAAGTTGGCCTTGTGGCATGTGAGGAGAGGAGGAATAAATGGCTATATCTAGATAGTGTGTCTTGTGAACTTGATTGCGAACCTAACACTAACAGTACTCAACCTAAACACGTATCCCTGCCCTACTGCCCCACAGAACCTGTTTGCCCTTGCGAACGATGAGGACCCTGAGGTGAGGAAGAACGTGTGCCGCGCCCTGGTGATGCTACAGGAAGTGCGCATGGACAGGTTAATCCCTCACATGCACAACATCGTAGAGGTGAGTTGGTCCTCTTTGGAAAATGACACAGTATTTGGAACCTTTCGCCACAGTGCAATTCCTGTAGGAGAATCCTAATAGATACCTTCAAACAATGCTTCAAACTAAGAATGGCTGTATCAAAGTATGAGACAACGTTTGAATCTCATACTTGTACATGGTTTATCACCCAATTTTCAGAAGCCCTTGTCAAAAGACAAATATGGTTGTTTATCACAGGAACACAGGGTTAAACTATATCTGTGATGTGAATTAAGTTTATTAGTAATATTAACAAATGTTTATTGCCCAAAGCCCTGGTCATGTTACAAATACAGGAAAGACAAGATTTAAACGATTGGCCAATTTCCATTACCCAAAAGCCTAGTCTGTGTAACACAAACTCTGCTATCAGAGCTGCAACTTGCCCCTCCCCACAGAGGCCAGCAATTTTAGGCAGGCTGTATAGAACCATGATTAAATGAGGCTACCAAAAGCCAGGATGGCAGGAAGTATACTACTGAAGTTGACCTGTGACCTTCCCGTTCTAGTATATGCTGCTGCGAACCCAGGACGGCGATGAGACCGTGGCGCTGGAGGCGTGTGAGTTTTGGCTCACGTTGGCGGAACAGCCCATCTGTAAGGAGGTCCTCTCTGGGTATCTGGACAGGTAAACTTACCTCCAACACCTGCCGGTGGTCTATCAGTGGAGTAGGCCACGCTTCTGTGCAGCAAGGCGCATCTCATAATCAACTACTGCTGAAGGATGGAAGGAAGAACAGAATGAAACTGGTTAATGTGCTGTCTTAGGTTTTACAAGCCCCAAGTGAAGATAGGAAAAAGGCACTTTGAAAAACAAACATGTTGCATCGCAAATTTGCTATACACAAACAAAGATCTGAAATGCAATTTCTTTCCTAGTAAAGAATGCAGCATTTGGTTTTAAAGAAAAATTGCACATGTCTTTGCAGATTTTTGATAATCGTCATTCACTTTTTTGTATTGGGCAGCTTTATTACCTTGTCTTGAGAATGACCTTTCTTAATCAGAAGAGACACAGTTGTCAAATTTTTCAAATAATCACAGAACTTACTTTTCACCAAGCAGTTTCATAATGTTCCCCTCATCCTTCATAGAGTTGAAAAATGCAGTTTCCTTTTACCTAGTTTTCAATTCTCATCATATTCATATCAAGTTTGTAGCATACTGTACTTCTTTGTACATCTTCTGGGATTTCTTGATACTAGATTATACCGCAACATTTGATTTAAAAGTTTCACAGCGTACGTTCTGGGTATTTGCTTACCGAGGCATCTGCGGCACAATTTGTGTTGGATATATTATATTGTTGTTAACCTTTTTTATGGTCTTTTGGTACTTTTTTCACAGAGTTATTCCTGTTCTAGTCAATAATACACGGTATTCGGAAATTGACATCATTTTGCTGAAGGTAATATCTTGATTTCCATCTGTTCTTTACTTTAGAATAGCATTATGTACAACCTTGTTTCCCCTCTCTTCCTGGGTTCATTCAGGTGATATATTTGCAGTATCTTTTACATGTTGGTTGTATTTTGGTATGTGATATCAACAAAGATAACCTTAATAAGCAAGAAATGGTCATAAATTCAGATATTCCAGAAGTCATTTGAATTTTTATCAAAGCTTCCATTCTTCATATTCTGACAAAAGTTTTTAAAAAGACTTTTTTTTGAAAACGTACATTTCAAACTTTTCTTAACATGTAGTTTATCAAGGTTTTTCCTCACTTGCAGTATGACAAATTCATGTATCAGTTTCGCAGTTTGTGACTTTTCCCAGCTTTACATTTCAAAAAGTCACCCATTGTGCTACTGAACTTTTCCTCTTTCTCCTTTGGCCATTATTAAGTTAAGATACATACTTATGACATTATTATTTGTCAAATGTGGCAGTATGGAAGCACATTTTACCATGGCAAAGATTTGACTTTCAGTACCTAGTAATGTATTAGATGTCATAACCAGGGTACTAGGTAAAGATTGTATGCTGATTTGCTGGTGAGTGTTGAGAAATACTACTTGAGCAGAGACAATATTGTGTTCATAATGTCAACTTACATGCAAATTACGCAAGTTATAATTACCATTGCTTAAAAATGGTTAGGTTTGCTAGTTGCATGCCTACAGTACTTAACCTCACCTTCCACATTAGCTTGTAGGGTTCTCCAAGTGTTAGACTTCAATTGAGGAGATGAAAAGATGTGCATGTCCCATGTGTTAGCAAGGGTTAATTAGCATCGTGATATAATGTTTATGAAATGAAATGGGATGTGATAATGAAGTATTAGGATTTCAGCTCATATTCCTATAAAGTTATGTAGGTCCAAGACTTACTGTAACAATTATTGTGGACTATAGGAATGTGAACAAGTGTTATCTCAGCCATAAGGATTACGAGTATGTTCCGTAAATAATGGTGTCTCTGGAACGGTTGCCAGGGCGACGTGGAGGAAGACGAACAGGTGCCTGACAGAGAGGAGGACATCCGTCCCCGCTTCCACAAAGCCAAGACTCACACCCCCTCCGAGGAACAGGTCTGTGGGCACATCATCTTACAGTATCTTAGACCTTAGGTCCTCCTGTGCCTGATTTAGACAACATTAATTTGAGCAACAAGTTTCTACCGCTGTTTCTATTTCTGTTGGCCGCCGCATCCTCAACTTCTTTCTAGAAGATGGCAGCTCTTTTCAAGTCCTGTGCCAGGTCCTGGTCCTGTGCCATATTACGTACTGTGAATTCAATAAATTCAAACCAAGTTTGCAGGGGTTAGGGTGGTGAGGTCTGTGAGGAGGCTTTACTATTGTTCTAAGTTTGCAGTTAAAACAACTGTAATAGTGCAAGACAGCCATTGTTTGCAGTGTGAGGAGATACAATGTACAATGAAAACTAGGAACATAAAGCCACTGCAAATATTTCATGAATCACAGTAGCTGATTATGTTTTTAAAAAGCACCTTGACAGCACAAACCTCCATAAAGACAGCGATTTGCCCTGTAATAATTCCACATCCAAAGGCACCAAAGGTATTTTAATATACAAATCCAAATATTTTTAACATTTCAATTACTACTTTGTGTATCTTAAGGCCTACCCACTTATCTCCTTGTGTGTATAAAAACTTTGTATAATATGATTGGAAATGTTAACAAAATGCCTACTAACAATTAAGTACTCCTGCACTTCCTAACATGTTGTGTTTTATGACAGGATGGACAGGACAGCTCAGACCTAGATGATGATGATGCATTATCTGACTGGAACTTAAGTAAGTACCGTGGTTGTCTGGGTGGTTGTAACATCTGCCCTAGACAGAAACATGAGAACAGATACATCTAGGGATAGAAAAAGTATGAAGTAAGAAACATGTCTTCTAGAATAAAAGTCTTCCAATAGTCAGTTAAGGCTATTTATTTTTGGAGCTCCTTGGTACATCTATAGTGAAGGAAGTGTTGCCTACCCATCCAGTTCTTAACCAATGCTGGAGAACTCTTATAGGATTGGTTTCAATCCTATTCAAGGCAGTAGTAATATATTAGAATGGCTGGCTGGAAAGATAGGCCAAAAAATCAATTCTTAGTAGAAAAAGAGGCCAGTAAAACATCCTAAGCTGGTCTTTTGAGAATGGTTACTGAAGCTAATGCTTATATGTTGTATCTCCCAGGAAAGTGTTCAGCGGCTGCACTGGACGTGTTAGCGAACGTGTTTCGGGACGACCTGTTGCCAAACTTGTTACCTATCCTGAAGGAGACCCTGTTCCATCCTGACTGGGAAGCCAAGGAGTCCGGAATTCTGGTGCTGGGTGCCATCGCTGAAGGTCAGTTCTTGTCAACTTGAACCTTGAATGGGGACATCTAGTCACTTGTCACAACCTATCTTGTGCTGGAGATTTCTTCAGCCTTTGTCACACGTTCAAGATCTTATCCCTCCACTTTGTTTCCATTCACACCCCAACTAAAGTCTTGGTTGCGAGTAGCCTATTCATCCTATTAAAGCATATGACTTTCCTGGCTTTTATTTATCAAAATTCATAGTTGGCTGGTGCAGGCTTGGGAAAGTTGTGAAGACATGGTCAGCCACACCCTCATACAGTTTTTTTGGTGCCATGTTGCTAGAATTCTAAAGTTCATATCAAATAGGAAGAGTGTTCTTGAAATTACTAGTCAATACCACAATCACATAACAGAGTTTGACACACTCTGACAATTCTTTAGACCTGATATTTTGAAATGGTCATAACTTCTTGAGTTTCTCATTTCCCAGGTTGCATGAACGGTATGGTACAGCACTTGCCAGACCTGGTGCCGTTCTTGATAAAGTCTCTGTCGGAGAAGAAAGCGCTGGTCCGGTCCATCACGTGCTGGACGCTGAGCCGCTACGCCCACTGGATCGTGCAGCAGCAGCATGAGCTGTACCTGAAGCCACTCATGACAGAACTGTTGAAGAGAGTCCTGGACACCAACAAGAGAGTACAGGAGGCAGCTTGCAGGTCAGGGCACAACAAAGAAGATTTTGTGGAGCCACATTACACTAATATCTATATTTACCTTTTACAGTATATAACAGTAAAGAGGTCATGTTAAAAGAGATAAACATACTTAAAGGTTATGAATATACAGGGGTTCTGGCTAATTTTTCATAAATATGTAGCTACGAAGAACATGTTTGAAATAAAGACAAGTTATTCTACGACTACTTAACTGCAGCCGTAAAATTTGGAAGTGTTGGTTACATAAAGTTTCTTGGTCATTACATTTTGCCAGTTTAGCTTAAGGAAGTAATCCAGGACCTATAAATTTCTTCTCTGTAGTGCGTTTGCGACGTTGGAGGAGGAGGCTTGTACAGAACTGGTTCCCTACCTGGGGTACATATTGGAGACACTGGTGTATGCCTTCAATAAGTATCAGGTAGGTTGGTGCCATCTTTGTAATATTTACATTTTGTAAAGATACAAAGTTGAAAATAGCATGTTGTGTGTACAGTCCACAATTAGCATTAAAATGAACTGCTTTTCCCTGTTGTGAACATTGAAAATTGCAGTCTTTTTTTCTCTTCTAATAAATAATTCATTATTTCAAGTGTGGTACATCACACTTTAAAGTATATTCAATGTCAGTTGATAACATGCCTAGACTGTTTTTTATCAAACCTTGTGATTTAGATGAATGTCAAGCACTTTCTCTCTTCTCTATTTTCCAGCACAAAAACCTGCTCATTCTGTACGATGCCATCGGAACCTTGGCAGACTCTGTTGGAAACCACCTGAACAAAGCGGTAGGTAGAACAAATAGTGGCCAATCAGCTTAGACTTTACCTTTTATGGTCATATTTCCTTGCACTGGATCATTAAGATTTGTCTGACTCTTTGTTGTGAATTGAATTGAATATTTTTACCGGACATTCTTTTGTCCTGTTTGGGCCTTGTTAGTCTGTGACCAGACCCTCTGGTCGACAGACTTTTAGTTTTGTCACGTTTACGCGCGTTCGCAGCTGTATCTGTATGTTCCCGTTGTCTGAATTCTATGTGGTTTGGCAGGTCCTTTGTACTGAGGTTGACGATGATGCACGTGAACTTTTTTTTGCGGCAGGTGGTTTTAGTATGGATTTTATAAAAATAACACCCCTACAATTTGTTCGTCTTGCGGTGTTTTGGTCCAGATCCTCTGTATGTGGGTCATGGTGTCATTGGAATTTGTCAAGCAGATGCGTGGTGTTACCTGATCGTCAAAGTTATTCGCGTTCGCATCTGTATTTTCATGTTCCCGTTGTCGCATACGTACGTTGTTTGGCAGGTCATCTGCACTGAGGTTGACGATGATGCACGTTGTTTGTTTTTTTTTGTTTTTGCGGCAGTTGGTTTTATTAGGGACGCAATAAAAATAACACCCCTACAAAATGTTCATCTTTCGGTGTATTAGTCCAGATCCCCTGTATATGGGTCATGCTGTAATTGAGATATTGCAAGCAGATGCGTGATGTTCTCTGGTCGTCAATGTAACGCGCGTTCGCATCTATATCTGCATGTTCCCGTTGTCGCATACGTTTGTGGTTTGGCAGGTTCTCTACACATAGTTGGACAATGATGCAAGGTGTTTTATTTTTTCGGCAGCTGTTTTTATTATGTATGTAATAATTTCAGAAATCACCCCTGCAAATTGTACGTTTCACAGTGTATTGGCCCATGTCTGCATATGGTGCCCGTTGAGGTAATTGGGTATAGTTAAGCAGATGCGCGATATGTGCAAGAATTTTACGCGCGTTTGCTTTCTACCTCTTATTCAACAAGTTTATCCGTACTACTTTATGTACCAGCATCATGGACCCCGGGATTCACCCATTAACACTGTGTCATGCTACCTTATGGCTTCACACTGGTTAAAAACTTATCGCACAGTTCATCATCAACAGCTGTGTGTTATCGTATGTGGGACATGGGAACCGACATCTAATGTTCCACTAATGACCCTGTCAATCAAATGCCTCCTGTCGCCGTTTGCAATGAAGCGTGTAAGAATTCTCGTCCCAAATGAAGTTTAGCCATATTATATTCCCGGACTTCGACTAAGAAACATCAAGGTCCTATTCCGTGCTTCATACTTATTACGTCCATAACAGAAACATGTTAATACTTGGTGCGTTTGTCAGTCTGCCTGTCGGTCGTGTAGGTGTGTCTGTGTGTGAATGTGCCTGTGTATTAGAGTAGACCATCCGGTAACTTATCGTCACCATATCTTTTTGACTTTGGCCACATGTTATCTCACAATCCATACCTGTTTAGTAAGATTCACATGACACAGAAATATTAGGCAACTTTAGATACAACGATATATCTAACACCATGAAAAGAATCATATAGGATATAAGCACAACGTCACACACCAAAGAAGACAAAACAACCAACATATACCAGACCGACGTCACAGACTATGTTACCTACGGTCACTTGTTTGATTTCAGACTGGAACAATTTTTAAACCTTTAAGGAAACCAATCAGCATAGACTTTACCTTTAACAGCAATGTGCTTAGTAATGTGCTCATATTTCCTTGCACTCAATCATTATGGTTTTCATAACTACTTCTTGTGAATGGTTTTTAATTTCATTGTAAAGTATTTTGTCCTGTTGTGTCTTTTTTGTTCTCAAACAGGAGCAATTATTAAACCTTAGTATACCGAAGAAACTTTTTGGCTACCAATTTTCTATTGACTTTAGGCAGCAGGGAGAATGCTTAACACCATTTTACACTTGCACAAACACACAAAATGTCTGACAGCATCTCTCTTCCATTGCAGGAATACATCAACATGCTCATGCCACCACTAATTGCCAAATGGAACTCATTGAGAGATGAAGACAAAGACCTTTTCCCCTTGTTGGAGGTGAGCTGTGCTATATATAAACTTCATGACTAGCTTGTAACTAGGTATTGTTGGTCTGTCACCTTCACCTGGTTAAGAACATGTTGTAATGCGTTGCAGTGCCAGTTCAAACCACTAGGTGCCACGTGTACAATGTGAAACTCGTCACAGTATGTCATCAAGTGAAATCATGGGATAATGGGACCTTTTATCTTTTTTTAATTTTTCACAATTTCAACAGCCTTTTTTGGTACAGATGTATTTTTTTTAGATGTAAAATTAGCCTGAGTATCAGCCTTGTTAGTTTAGCAGGGTTCCCAATGCTCAACCCTCACCAATAACAGGTGAGGGGTCAAAATGTAGAAAAAATGTTGGTATCACTCCAAAGTTGTAGTATATAGAGGCACTTCCTTGACCTAACCGTTATTACTTTCCCATGCGCAGTGTTTATCGTCGGTAGCCACGGCCCTACAGTCTGGGTTCCTGCCATACTCCGAGCCAGTCTACCAACGCTGTGTCAACCTGGTACAGCAAAACCTCCAGCAAAGTATGGTGGGTATTCAACCCAGCCCAGATTCGAAGATGGTAAATGAACAACATACTGTTACTTCATATCAGAGAAATCAGCAACATAGTCGTAATGCAAAACACATTTTTAAGGTAGGAACAGAAAATATTAAATGCTAGATAAAACTTAATGCCTTAGAAAAATTATATGTAAGAGTACTAACCTTTAAGGGGAAGTTTTTGAAAATGTCAAAATTCTTCATTGTTAAGAGTAAAATAACATTGAGCTAAGTGAGATAGAGTTAAAAGGGCTATCATTTGATACAGCAAGGAGAATACAAGACTTAGGCATGATGTGGTACTTTAATTTTGTATCTCCAACACACTGTCATTGCTAAGTCTTCAAAGTGCTAACTAATGAGTAAAAACTGCAGTGCTATTCATTCCCCGTGTAAGAAAAGCTGCAATATTTGTAAGCTGTCAGCCTTAAAAATTCTTGTTAAGTCTTGCAAAGTTGTTAGTGTTTGCCATAAATGGATAGTTTTATCATGGAATCTTTATATAGAAGCAATCATACAAAATCTGTTAGTTACTCAGTTCTGGACGGAGAGAAAGCGTAGGCAGTCCTGGTACCGATGTGTTGTTACTGTCCGCAGGCTTCCCTGTCCCAGCCCGACCAGTTCGAGCCGCCCGACAAGGACTTCATGATCGTGGCTCTGGACCTGCTGAGTGGGCTTGCAGAGGGGCTGAACGAGCAGATCGAACCCCTGGTCAGCAGCAGCAACATCCTGTCTCTGCTGTTCCAGTGTATGCAGGTGGGTGGGTCCTAGATATTAGAGTTGAAATCCTTCAGAGTTGGACAAGTTTTCCAAAATTCACTTGTCGGGCAAGCACATAAAAAATTTACTTGCCCAAACCAATTTTTTACTTGCCCAATCGGGCAAGTGGGGTAGGTCATGCACTTGCCTGATCAGCACTTTCATTTGCCCTGTACAATAGCGCTAGTGAACTTGCCCAACCCTGTCCTTTCAATGCCACCTCTGTTCTTGAGCCCTTGGCCTACACAGTTGTGAAAACATTACAGTAGTGTGCTAGTCCACCTTGTAGTATTGAATTACTGTCTATAGAGTTTGCAAATGTTATGGCAAACCCTGGATGTAAAACTTAAAATCCATCTAACGCTATAGGGTGTATATTGTGATGCCACCTCTTATCTAGAGCCCTTGGCCCACACAGTTGTGAGAACATTAAAGAAGTTTGCTCGTAATATTGAATTACTGTAGCATGTATAGAGTTTTGCAAATGTAGCAGCAAACCTACAGCAACAAAACTGCTCGTACTGTATTAGATCTACGTAAGCTAGAAAGTTGGAAAGACTTTGTGGTATCCTGTTTGGCCAGTTAGGGAGCAATGTTCTGTATCTTGAAAAATATTGAAGTTTCACCATAGGTCTTCCCATTTTAGTGTAACAATGAAGGAGGTTCCCTTGATTAACAGACATGTGCTGTTTCCTCTTCTCTTCATGTAGGACAAAATGCCAGAAGTTCGACAGAGTTCCTTTGCCCTACTGGGAGACCTAACAAAAGCCTGTTTTCAGCATGTCAAGCCCTGTATTGGTAAGAAAGTCAGAAGGTACAAATGCAGGGATGTCTTCACTTACAATTGTCCATCCAGTCTAATCTTGATCCAATATGCTATATGTTTTATTCGGTTGAACGACATGGTTGAAAATTAACTTGTTCATCTGTGTTGGTAGAAGTCATTATTGTTAACTAGTTTAACTGTAATTTCCAACACAGAAAATTTGGATGAGTCCAATTTTTGTGTTGGAAATTACAGCTTAATAGTTCAATAATGGTTGAAAATTGTCTGTAGGAAATTATCCTGCAACAAAAGTTGCTGGTGGACAAGCCTTCTAGACACCCCTGCACCTGAGTGACCTATTCTATCCCTCCTCCTGACCTCTCCTCTATCCAGAGCTCCTTGTTGCATGCGCTGTCGTGGTCTGTGCCACGGCTGCACGCTGCCTGTGAGAGGCGCAGACCGTGCATGCCCGGGCCGCACGTGACCGGTCTACCGACCGTTGGCTTGACCGAAGCATGCCGTAGTCCTCGTTCTGTGCATCTGTGGTGACATCTTTCAGGGTAGGACGGCTGAGCCGAGTTGACGGACTGACGCCCGAAGCCGCGGCGCGCTCCCCTCGTCGGTCAACTCGCCTCGGCTGGCCTACCCGTGGTTTGGTCTGAGCTTGTTTGTGTCTTGTTGCAGCTGATTACATGCCCATCCTTGGAGCAAACCTGAATCCAGAGTTCGTCTTGCTTCCTTTTGCAGCCGATTTCATGCCCATCCTGGGAGCAAACCTTAACCCTGAGTTCATATCTGTGTGCAATAATGCCACCTGGGCTATCGGAGAGATCTCCATACAGATGGGTGAGTACATTTCTCTCTTTTTTATTAACTCGTGAAACATAAGATTTTGTCTCATTCTTACACAGTGAGCTACTGACTTTCAGAATCAGATCTAAAACATGTGGCTTCCAATGTGATAGGATAAATCTAATGAAATGAAGTTGTAACGTGTTTATGTATAAACTATTAAGCAGGGTGCTTGACAGTGTAGGAAGTACAACTGTACAATAGGAGGTGGACTCTACCTGAAGTGTGGGGGGTGGTGGACAGGGGTCGTGCATGTAGAAATTTCTAATGCAAATGGGCTTTTCTTTTTCAAACTAAAATGTTTTGAACAAACTGGTGTAAACAAATCCATCAGATTGGTATCATTTGGTTATGATCATCTTTTGACATGTACTTTCATTTCTAAGGTAAAGAGAGACATGTAGGTATTCAACTCTCTGAGTGGTGTGGTTTTCTGTTTGATTTGTGTGTGACTCCAGAATATTATCGATCAATAATGATTTTAGACCTTTGCTGATGATCATATAATGTATCAGTATCAAGGAAAAAGGAGTAGAAATTGTTTTCAGTTTTTTAAAGTGTGTCTTATTAGTTCACTTGTGCTTCAGAATATTTACTGAAAATCATGTAATTTATCAATATCAACAAGCGTAGACCTTGTTTTTCAATTTTTTGAAGTTTGACTTATCAGTTCACATATGATTCAATATATTTACCTACCAGCCCTAACATTGTTTTCTCTGTTTAGGTGCGGACATGCAACCGTATGTTGCGTTAGTTTTGAACCAATTAGTTGATATTATCAACCGTCCAGGCACACCCAAGACCTTGCTAGAAAACACAGGTAAGGTGGTATGCTTCTCTCTATGTTCTTTATTAACCCAAAGGGGACAGGTAGTGCTATCAACAATGGAAACATGAACTTGAAAATATGACATATATTGGCAAACTCTCATGTAAATTTTTTTTGTAATAGTCTTCATAGTTTTTTCTATCCAACTGTTTTGTTTCTTCAAATGATTGTTTCCAGCTATGCTACATGTATATGTGAATAGACAAAATAGAATTGTATTCTTGTACCACTGTATGATATATGCACTGTATGTATATTTTGTATAATCTTTGTTACTTTAAAAAAAAGCATCTAGAACTTTCTGTGCACTTTTGATTGTGACAGTTTACAGCTTATGCAAAGTGCATTGAAATCTCTGGCAAAGATATTAGATGAAAAAGTTGCACATACATAGACAGTCCCTTGTTCTTAGTCATGTCACAGTACTCAGTCTTGATCTTAGTTATTGTGTTGTAGTTTAATGTAGGAATGTTTAGAGTGCATATAAGATGCACAGTTCTTGTTGTATGTGTATAATTATTATGTTGTTACTGGTACTTGGTGCAAGTGGCATGTACAGTTTTGGTTGAACCAAAAAAAAGCCTGAAAGGGTGATTTTTAGCCCTTGTTTGCAGAGAAGAAAACTTGATAAAACTGTAAACGAAACAATTTTTAATACTATCCAAGAAAAGTTTGTAGTCTTAAGATTTTGTTAGTGGGGTAAAAAGAGCTTATGATACAATAACAATGACTATTATTTTGATATTCATACTTCATACTACTTTTTTCACTTTTGGGCCTAATGGTACATGTCAATATGGAAAAGAAACTAAATGGCAAACTCTGAAGAGTGAAGAGATGGGAAGTACAAAATGTTTTCTAGAACATTGTTTGCTACTATCAAATCTTGCACCATTTACAAATGTATTAGAAGGCAAACATTGTAGCTGTGTATTTATTAAGATAGGTACTGTAATTTTCCAATCCTATGCTGTCTGTGCTCAGATCTCTAACCCTGAGCAAATGAATGCATACCTATTAAACAGTAAGACTGTAGTTATACTGTGATTTTAAGGCATTTATGATGATGTTTGAGTTCCTTATTTATGTTGATTTTTCTCTCTTGATTTCTCCCATGATTTGCACATTGTGGCCGTGGTTTGATGTGTTACCATACTAGCCATAACAATTGGCCGTCTTGGTTACGTATGTCCGCAAGAAGTGGCCCCTATGTTACAGCAGTTTATAAGACCGTGGTGTGTATATGTTTCCTTATCATTTCTCGATCATTTCACACTCACACACACTGTCAGGGTTCGTGGGCCTCCTTCAATTCTAGAGAAATACTTTGGAATTCACACTCTCTAGTGAAAATTAAAAAAGTAAGCATTCTCTAGAAAAGCTTTACTTTGCGCCCAACTATTATGTGTTTCGCTGTTGCACTGTTCCATTCAGTGCACGTTGTAAGACTCGTGCTGTGGAATAATTTGCATACCCGTGACTCAAAATCATCCTAATTTGCATATGAGGTTATGGCTGTATAAAAAATTGCATTATGAATATGATACCATCATGTTCTCGGAATCTCCATACATGTTACTGCATCCATGTGTTGTACGCTGTGGATAAAATATTCTTAAGTTTTTATCTAAGACAAAATCACGTATGGCAAAAATGGTCCAAAATTATGCTTTTGTTTGGTTCCAAGGGGGTTTTTAAAAACTTTCTGTGAAAATTTGAAATCAACTCATGTCTCTGCAGGTTTGCGAACCCTGATGCACTTTGATCTTTATACAAGTCGACACTATTTTCATCTATCTGCAGTTGTGTAACTAGTTCTCTTTACTAACATGTTTTGCATGTTGCTTGCCTCTGTCAAAGCTGATATCCTATTTCCTATTGCATGTGAAACCTGTGTGAAGTGTGTACTTCACAAACATGGTGGTGCATGACTCCACTTTGACATAAATTACAATGGTCTTTTCATCTTATTATACTGCCTCTGTGCTTTACATAACTTGAATGACATGTTTTGGGAACCTTCGTAATGTTGGCTGTGTCATTCTATACTAACAAAGGGGAACATACGAACAAACATGAAACCAAAACAGCCACTAGTACAATTATGTCATTCAGAGAAAGTTATAGATGGAAAAGAGTTACTCAGTTATATTGCTGTGTGTCTGTATTTTGTTTTTTGTTTTTATTTGTTGTACCAAAATGACCAGCCTTACGAAAAGGGAAGGTAGGAGTGGTAGAATTATAACAAATCCAATTTTCTTGGGTGAAACCTATAGAAAGTTTTTCCTTTAATTTTTGTCTTTCATCAGTGATTTTAAAGATGATAGTGAGTTCTACACTCCACAAAACAAAACAGCCTTCATACGTTCTTTCTATTGTGAGAAGCAAGAAGGCATAGAGGCAGTGCCAACATTGTGCTCTTGTTAAATACGTAACTGTTCGTTGCTTTACTTATTACTGTAGTTAACTTTGAAACGTCTAACTTGTGTTGTGTTGTTGATGCATGGTTGTGATATTTGAGAGTGTTAGCCCTGTTTAATTGGTTGACCTTGTAGGTGCACGTCACTGCGAAACATTCGGGACAACGAGGAGAAGGACTCAGCATTCCGTGGAATCTGTAGCATGATCCATGTCAACCCTGGTGGGGTGGTGCAGGTCAGGACCGTTCTGTTGATTTTTCTTGCCACTTACTGATTTTCAAAGAGACGTTGCCTGGAAAGTAATGACTGCAATGATTTGAAATTTTAAGGATAAGCTTTCATACTACGAAGTTGTGCCTTGAAATTTAGTAGTTTGTGCGTACTGTCTCTGGATGAGGCTGAGAACTTATTGATCACCCCTCGTACTCTTTCATGTTCATAGTGTGATGAGTTTGTAGGTCAGCTCACTGCAAAAAAAAGCATAAACATAAAATGATGAATTCACTACAAATATGAAGTTTTGCAAGACCCTTAGAATTAGAAACTCAAATTTGTTGTCAAGTCATTGCTGTAGCAGTTCTCAAAGTAAATGAATACACAATGATAGTGTCTGCTACTCTACATTGCATGAGCTTTCCCACTTTGTATCATTCCAACTGTTGTTTATTCCAATTAAGTGGCAACTTCTCACCTATTGAATTTTCTTCCAGGATTTCATTTTCTTCTGTGATGCAGTTGCCTCCTGGGTGAATCCTAAAGAAGACCTAAAAGAGATGTTCTTCCGGGTAGGTGAAAATAAGAAACATGTCCTTTAAGAAACATGTCCTTTCTGGTGTGATTTTCAATGAGGCCTGTTGTATTTGTCATTTGTCAAATGTTCTGTGCATCTGTTGCTCCCTAGCTGCAAGTTATATGTATCTATTCAGACCAGGTTATGTTTACATTTATCTTGTAGTCAATGCAAACGATTCTTGATTTAGCCCTAAACAGCGACAAAAATAGTTTAATGCCATGGTTCCAATTAAACGCGCCAAGTCTTCCCAAATCAGGATAGGACCTTAAATGGTTGGAAAAGAGCCGCACCTCAAGCATTTACAGAACATACCACACTCAAAAAGAGTCCTCCCCGGTATGAATAGATCAATGGAGTCTGTCTCGATATGCAGCCTGTACTCTTCAGTACAAACATCAGTGTTAATTATGTGTAACAAACATATAATATAAGGCCATTTACCGGGTTACCCGTTTTGCAATACAAACAAAGAAACCCTTGTGTTCAAGTGTTTAACATTGACGTTGTTCCTAACATTCCGTGGCTCTGTCAAACAGATCCTGCAAGGGTTCAAGACCCAGGTTGGTGAAGAGAACTGGCGACGCTTCTCAGACCAGTTTCCCCTGCCCCTGAAGGAGAGGCTGTCCACCCAGTACGGAGTATAGGAGTCATGAGCAGCTGAGCAAGGTCTGGTTTATGTGTTCCTCTAAGGCTTAGGTCCCATTTCCAAAACGGCCCGGCCGGGATGTTTGCGGAAATGAAAAATAAAAGTGTTAACCAAGGAAAGTTTACAAATCATGTTCATGACTTTTTTTCTACGTTCTATGACATTGTGTTATGTTGCCTTTCATATAATATTTTTCGTTTCCGAAAGCTACCCGACTGGGCCCCGGGTTGGGAATTGGGACCTAGGCCTAAGCAGGGTTCTTACTAGGATTTTTTCACACCATGAGGGGCATCTTAGCATGACCACACACAAATATTACAAGGTGCTTCAGGGTATCCTACCCAGAATATTTTGAAATTCATAACCCTATAAACACCTTTTTCTGAATTTTGAATGCTACCTCCCTGTTAAATTTTGTGAAATGTAAATTTTGTGGCATAACGGCAAGTTATGCAAGTCACACAAACGCAGATAATCTCTGTGCTAATAGTTTTCTTCTCTTTTTTTCTCGCTGTTGTTTCAGGTACAGAAGGAAGACTGCAGTCTTAAGTGTGAGGAAGGAGAGCAGGCTTACGATGTGGCTATGAACCCTGAACCCTGACCCACATCTATACAACTTAAAACATGCCATACAAGTCAGATCCCACCCACCAATGGGGGGTTGGCAGGATGGTGTGAAAGAACACTTACCAGAAACGTGTAGTAGCAAGGGTGATATCCAGAACACGGGAGGAAAGGTGGACCCGGATCCATTGCAGGAGTTGCTTTGTAACAAAAGAGCAGTGGCTCTTAAACTGAAGTTGGGGAACATGTGTACTTTGAGATGGTAAAGACTAAGCATAGAAGAGTTTGGGCCAGACAGTGTACATGTACATCATTTCTATATTTTATACCCAACATCCTGTGAAATGGTCAACAACGACAAGTGACCAAGTAAACCATCAGCTGTGAGCAAGTTTACCAGTCAGTACTTAATCAATCCTTTTCATCCTACCTACTATGCCAAAGTTGTAGAGCACTCAGTTTCCAAACTAACAATTCAGTAGAACGATGTCTGCTTTGAGTGTACTTGTAACATTGCTCTTAAGGCCCAGACTATTCCATGCAAATACTGTGACTGATCCTTTTAAGTACACATATTCCTCATGTACCATTGATACTTTCGAGTTGCATAAACTGAGTGAGAGGTATGTGTAGGCTGGATGGCTGAAAGAGGTATCCATTGAGGTTGAATCTTATTTGTATGGCAGACATCTCTATTGAAGGATGCAGATTTTTTGACACGACATGTGCATTTAACTGCACCCTCGTATCTTTCTAATCTTAGAATTAGCATTACATCTTCTTCTGGTCCAGAATAACATGATAATTCACAAATGAAAAGTATTTTTATGATTACAGTATTGGTAGCAAACGTTCTATCCTAAGCTAAAAGTAAAGTAAAGTGAAGTATTGTATGTCCATTCTTGAAGTAAGTTAAACTTTATAAGTGAACAGTAAGATATTTCTCCTTAAGTAATATTCTAGCAGTACTTCTAGCAGCTTTCATCTCAACTGAAATGCCACAGAGGCATTTTAAATGTAGTTAAGCCATTAAGATATTTGGAAAAGCTAGGAGGAAAATATAGCAGGTCCAAATCAAAATTAGTCTTCAGGCTTATTGGTTGACCTCGTTTACTAGCTTTTCGTTTGATACCAGTAGAAGAAGTGTAGGATAAATACTTTTCGTTTGTGTAAGATTTTGGACCAGAAGTTGATGCTCTGTTCATATCTAAAAGAATTCCAGCTTACCTGGACATTCGGTATGGATTCTCTACTCTAAACAAGTGGTGTCCATAGGCTTATGATAAATGAGTATATGGTATTGCACAACTTTATGCTGAAGTACTTTTAACTGGATATGCAGGATAGACTTAATATTGTGTATTAGAATAAGGTACCTCTGTGCATGGATGAGTATGTACGTTGATACCCCCAGTACAGTGGAAAGTATTACAGTACCAGCCAAGGCATAACTTGGCCCTTAACTTCGTGTGTTGGTATAGCTAATACTACTACTACTACAGCATGCACAGTAAAACCAGTGACTTTGTAAGTGGATAGCTTAAGCATGGACAACCTGTATGTCCAGTGGTACGTTAAGCTAAGACATAGTTTTGGGAAGTAAGATAAGAACTAGTGGGAGGTTGTGCCATTATGGCAAGGTAAGGGTAAGTCAGTGTTATGCTGAGATGGTAAGGTAAGCTACACTTAAGTCTGTTAAGTTGGGTACTATCAGGGTTGGGAGGTAAGACCTGGGGGGACTCCGTGTAATGGTGGTCCTTAATCACAGTGCTTTGGCGTTCATTCATTCATTGAATCATTCATTCACTCATTTCCAAGCCTCATTGGAAGCATCTCCCATTTGTTTGAGTCGTACGCTTCAACTCTCTTGCGTTTTTCTTCCTCCTATTTCGTGTCCCGCGGACGTTGTCTGCCTGCCTCCGTGTAAACTTGTTTGTTAGTTTTGTTGCATTTCGCTGGTGTAGCCAGGGGCGCGTCACCTCTCCAACTGTCCCTCCGACAGACCTGTACTGTTGTAAGTGTGTCCTATGCCACGGTGATCCCACCTTTTCTATTATGTGGCCCCTTCCTTGTTGAAATCCTGGCTATACCGGTGTGTTTGTGTCCATGGAGGTTCCCATTGAAACCTCCATGGTGGTGTAATTTGTGTGCAATGTGACATGTTGCACACAAAAGTTAGATGTCTGACCACTGAACGTGTAGAATAACATTGGTGCTATCAGCAATGTCGTCTCACTATCACGTATGTTCACCTCTTGAGGTTCCCAAATATGGAATTCTCCCTCGGTGTTTAAAAAAAGGAACAGAACTGTCCAAGGAGGCAACAGTGCTTTTAGTAGGCCTCTTTTACTAACTCTATCTCTGTTTTCAAAGATGTTTTGTGGCAAATGTTGCAATCTTAACATTAGGAAATGGATCCAGATTAGCAACAACTAACAAATGCTTTTCACTGACCACTCTAACAGGCAAGTCTTGGGCAAAAGTGCATAGCGATGACATCCGGTGCAAAGGATATGTAGTTGTTGTAGGGTGTATTGTCTTGCCACTAATTTCTGTCATTCCCAGATGCAATGAGAAGTTGATTTATGAAGGTCAAAGGTTTTTTTCTGACACATTCTTCTTGCATGGCAGTGTACTTCAAACCAACGTGTGTTAATGTGCAATCAATCATACAGTATGGTTAGGTGTGTACTTAATTATTACAGGAGCCAGCCTCTGCTTGCTACCTCGTTGGTCCCATTTTCAAATTTTCCGAGCCGGCATGCTAGCAGGTGTAGGCTAGACGTCGTTAGTGTGTAGCCATTGTCAGCATGAATCTGCTGCAGGACCTATAGTTTCTGATAGGTGACCAGAAATGTTATAGCTCGGGATGCTAAAAATGCATGTGGAAATACTTAGTAACAGACCACTGGAGTGGAACGACTGTCTGTACCATGACATTTTAGTGGTGTTAAACTGTCCTATGTGTCTCCCACAGTTAGTCTTGTTTTTTTTTCTAGCATGAAGATTGTTTTTATTTCATTGACAGTCAGCCAGACTCTAACATTCCTTTCCTTCAGAGAATTGAATTGGGCCTCGTAGCAAGAACTGGTCACTAGCATGTGTTAATAGCCCTGCTGTTTGGCGTTATCAATCACAAGAGTTCTAATACTTTTTACATGTAGAAGGACTTATTTATGATTTTTAGCAACATTCAAAAGGGAACATTTCTCAATATAGCAACTTTGTCCCACGGGAACTTTTAATTTTGGGAAGGCCAGTACTACCGGTAACACAGACTAACACTTTGCACTAATCCACAGCAGTACTTTTAGCTCTGGTTTGTTTTGAATCCAGTGCATGTGATGCATGGAAACAGAAAAAGAGCCTCAGCAGTTCCATGATGGTAGAGTCTTCTAAAGTAGCAGCTATTGTTAAACCCAGCATGAAGGGAGAGGGGTTTCCCTACACCCGGTCCACTGGGGAGTATTATACCTTGTGTACTGTTTGATTTGGCAAAGTGTAGCATCATAGCCATGTTGGAAATGAAACTGACACTTAGCTGCAAAATGTGACAAACTGACACCATGCATGCCAAACCAGTGGGCTGGGGATCTTGTAAACCCAGGAAGATTTCTGTGCAAATAGGCAGGAAGTATGTTTTTGGAGTTCTGGAGTGTGAAATTTATGGTTTTGTAGCAGTCCCTGCAGCAGTTTCATGTGACGTGGGACATAGCAATCATGGCCCATGGAATCCACTTCAGTCTTCCACATGAGTGTGCGAGTGTGTGTCTGAGTGTATGTGCATGCGTGTGTCAATGTGTGTGTGCATGAGTTGCTTTGTGACTGACTACGGGACCAAGTTTTGTGTGATTGGCCAGTCTTGAGCATGTCGTCGCAGTGGGCTTGCTAGCATGTTCAACAAGCAATAATAAGGTCTGATGCTTGTCTGAAGACAATGAAGTCCGACATGATGGAAACATGATGCAGTTGTTGAATGTTGGACATATGAAAGCCCCTCTGCTGTACTTGTGATCAAGATTAACGAAAGGGGATTCCTGCCGAATGCTGCAGGGGATCGCCTCTATTTTTGTATGTTGGTTGTTGCAGCGTGTTGCAACCGTATAAACTCAGCTGGTCTGCAAGTTTTGTATAAATTTTGTTCTCCTTCCAAAAAAGTTCTTTTTTTCTCTCACCTCTTTCCCCTCCCTCTTTCTATTCTCTTCCCAGATGCTTGAGTATTTTTGTCAAGTTGTCCACATTTGTATGAAACCTGGGGCCACCAAAGTTTTAGAAGTAAGATTAATATATAATAAGATATAAGAAGTTGATTATTGTGATAAGGTATTTTGTAACGGTAAAGTTGTAAAATAGAGTATGAATAGTATGTTTATGTACAATGTACATTAAAATAGGATGTTAAAAGTAAGAAATAAACCATTTTAGAGTAATTTTGTTACTGTGTCATCCTTGATCTACTCTCTAATTTTATTCTTTATTCACATATCAATATACACACAAAACAATGGTAGCCTGAATGACATTGATATTCATGACAACAATCAATACATGCATTAGTCTTTGCTACTCTCTAAAGCCTTTATTATATAATACACATGAAAGGTACAATTTGTAATACCAAATAGCACCTACATATGTATGTTAGAGCTGTACAAGTCAGGAAAAAAAAGCAAGAACTGAACACTACCTAAATGTAGGCAGACCATGTCTTTAATTCAAGGCAGTACATTTGGACGATGTATTGTTACAATGGACATGTTCAATGCAACACTGTTGATAATTGCTACATGAACATCACTCGTGGATAACAGATTTACTGGAAAGCAACTCTACACTTGAATCACAGATATACCGGTAGCTGGGTATTACCAACAAGAATTCATTTCGAATAGATTTCAGGGCTATTAGCATTGTAGAACACAAATTCATGTCTTTAGACTACTAACTTTTGGAAAAAAAACTGTCTTAACATAATAATACACTTTGAATAGAAATGTTCATTTCAGAAACAGGTGTTTCTATGTATAACAACTTAAACACAAAAAGTACTTGTATTGACCAACAAAAGGTTGCCAACTACAGATTTCCACTGGATGAAAAAAAAATCATTAGAAACTTGCATTTGTACCTTCCTAAACCATAAACATTAGTCCATCAGGTTTCTAGAGCATGCTTGAATGTACTGCTGGTATCCCATATACTGTACTACATAGTTGTGGGCAGTTTGGATGATGTTTTGCTGGACTTGCGGATGCCCGTCTCCTGGAACTCCCTCTTCTGCTGCAGGTACTCCTGCTTGCACATGTCATAGAACTCTGGGTCCTTGTAACTATGGACAAGTGGGGAGGGAAAGTCATTGCATCGTCAAAATGATGAATGATTTATTTCACCATTCAAAACTTGAATACCATATGCAAGCAGGACTCAAACTGCCATCATGTGATTTCCCAACTATGGCACAGTTGTGAAAACTGCTCTTGCAAGAGCACAGACTTTCAAATATGCACGACTTTGACAAAAGCAAAATGAAGGTCATGTAATCGTAACAAAAATCAACATTCTGACTGGGGCCAACTCATGCATGTTTTTGCCTCATTGTGCTCTCATGAGAGCAGATTTTGCAATGGCGTCAGTGTTTTCAGAGAGCCTATGAAGAAAGATCTTTGACAGTACATAAACAAATCTAATACACTATTGTTATAAGCAAAGATGACCTACTATTTGGTGAGGCAGGCCCTGAGCTGACTGTTCTGTGTCCTGCACTTCAGCACCATGCCCAGCCCACTGTCCTTACAACAGTCTGTAAACTCTGCACACAACACATCAGGGTTATGTTTCAACAGTAATTATCATATACATGTAGGTACTCAGATGAGATATCCGGTTTGGTTTAGCGTCCGCTGTTCTCTGTCTTGCAAGGTTTGGAGTCTGTTGGAAACAGTATGAGTGGAAAGACTAATTGTTGGCACAATCTAGCCTGTGTTTACACAAGCTCTCGCTGGCTGGAGTTAATGATCCCTTCCTAGGGCGGCGGCAATCATAGGGCCGGCCGCAAGGGGCGCGATTTTAGTCAGGCTAGGCACAATCAATCCATGGTCAAACCAAAGACGTTTTATCAGATATAACGTCCTTGATATATATGATGGCTTCACTGTTGGACATGCAAGTCAGCATACTCTTTGCCAAAAAAACTTTGCATGAGAGGCAGACTTGGGGCAGTTTATTATTACAGGTTACCTTCTTTAATACATTGCATTGGGTGGGATAATTTCAATGATGCAAAGCTGCAACCCACATTACAATGTTTAAAAAACTCTTTGAAGCCCAGTATATCATCTGATATACAATCTGTGTATCAAGTACTCATCAAAGTTGCATTTGTTTCACACTGAACTGCCTTGAAGGGCAACTCAACCAGTTTTTACAGTAGGTGCAACCTACGAAAAGTTAGACTGTCAGGTTTTGTACTTGCATTATACAATGTATTTCATGTCACAAATGAAACTGCCCTAACAAATTAGTGTCAACTCATATGTATGTGAAGGCCCCTGATTGTTAACATTTAGCAGGTGCCAAAAGCGCCTGGTTTAGATTAAACTGTTAAACTGTTCACCTTTGACAATAATGGTTACCCACAGTTGTTGTTGTCGCATGCGTATTCGTATGTGCGAAAGGGCTTATAGTTATACGTACCTTTGACCTCCTGGTGACATCTTTCCTTCGCCTTTGCTCTCATCATCTTCGGAATCAGCACATCAGTCTCCACATGTCTCAGTGGGGGCTCAACCACCTCTACAGAAATGGTAATAAAAACAATTGTACTGCGTCATAAAATCATTAGCAATTTACACGCATGATAAACTGATACACAATTTTCCCTTTACAATTGTTACAGTTATCAATGACAAGAGTTAGACGATGTGATTCAGCTACATCATTAACCAATGAGGTTTATAAAAAAATCACCTCCTTGCTTTGAGTTTGATTTACCTGTTTCACTGGGCATGTTGTTGCTGTTTTCGTTCTCTTTCTTTGCCTCAAGCACGCAGACTTCGAAGTTCAAGTTCAGCAAAAATGTTTTTGTCGTCGTGAAGACGACCGTTATCTTCTCTAGACCTCAGCGAGATGAGAACATTGACTATAAAGCAAGACGAAGACAGATTCCACGATGTTGTGTAAATCGCACTTTTTTCTGACCTCATTTGACCCCCAAATCAACGAAACGCAAATGATCTTTCAAAATGTACAAATAACTTGAGTAAGTTTTATCATACTAGCACTCTGTTAGTCATATTTTGTTGTGTCTTTTATAGCAAGAAAAAAACTTAAAGGAGAAAAGTGTAATCTGGGATTTGTGTATTTCTTTTTTCCTTGTTTTACATTTGGAGGCCTTTACATGCCCTCTGACATGTCCCAGAGTGCAACGGGGCAAGTGTGGGAAACGGAGAAAGGAAAATTAGAAGTTGAAATTTTCCTAAAGCGTTGTTAAAAACAGTCAACAAACAGATCGCCAGCTTCAACTGGCATCGATCGGTGGATCTAAGGCTCCTTTACACCAGTAACAACATTTTGAAGGTTTGTACGCTCTTTTGTTCGAATTTATAGTACTGAAGTTAGGATCGTGGGGAGGGGGGCGATCGGAGATGATGACTTGCACCTAGGATTTTGTTGTCATTCGACGGACAATTCACGTTCTGATATGGCATTAATTGGAAATGAATGAAATTAGCATAGTTACTATGTACCTGCGCCTTGATATGAATCGTGTCGCATCGTTTTGAACCTTTTTAAGTAGGTTGTTAACTTAGAAATTGTCTTAACTATAAGACGAACAAAGCACTTTCTTAAGGAAAATGATGTTGTTTTCGTTTCCTCTCAGTTCTGATAAACGTTACGTCTGGAAATGGATCGTCTTTTGCGTCTTGGTGGAGCCATTCCTGGAATGGGCGGGGTGAGTACGGGCTAGCCTGGCCTGGATCGAGAGGCCATCTTCTTTCATACTTTTTAAAATTAACTGCACTTAAGTTTTACACATGTTTAAATACATCTGTGAATGAACTATTAATTTCCTATATGCATGAGGGTATTTGAAACAAATTGAATAACAAAACTATATTTTCAATAGCTTGCCAAGTACATAGTACATGTACAGAGAACAATTGTTAAGTTTTGCCCTAGCTTTTTTTGTGTGTTTGATAACCGGGCTATGCAGTGCTGGGTCAAAGTAAAATAGAATTTAAAAAAACTTCTTCCCACCAAACTTAAACCAAAACGAAAGAATAATCATATCAATACGAAACTCATACTGACTTGAATAAATGCACAAGTTTAAATGTAAACATTTCTACACACCCCAGGGCACCCCTCCAAGTGATGCACCGGCCGTGGACACAGCAGAACAGGTGTACATCTCATCACTGGCCCTGCTCAAGGTTGGACTCTCCATCAGTTAATACAGATTGTGCTTTATCTGAAGTATCATCACTGATAGAATGTAATATTTAAGGGAGTTCAACTAGCCCCTGGTTTCAAATATTATGTTATAATTTAGATCTACACATACCTTTCAGACTCAAAGTTAGTGACCCTAAAAGGTCAATTCAGTGCATTTATTAAAACTCAATATATCATATCAGCTATACTAGCATACAGCCACTTTCAAACTGAATTCAAGAGACCATATTCATCATCTTCAATACTGCCATGTCCTCACTACAATGGATTATTGGCAGCTACACAATAATTATATATTTTAGTAAGTGCAAACAAAGGGTAGTAATGGTAAAGGATGTGAATATGTACATATTCTTGTATGTAGGTCTCAAAGACAACATTGTCATTTCAACCTTTAGTCCCATTAAAATCTAGTGCCTGCACATGTTGAAAGGATTCTTGGTTGATGTCTCCTACTACAGATGCTGAAGCCTGTACAGTTTACAAAGACAACACTGTAACTTCTACTTCTACAGTTTTACTCTCATTAAGATTTACGGACCGTACATGTTATAAGGCATCTTGGTTGTTGTCTCTGACTACAGATGCTGAAGCATGGCCGTGCAGGAGTACCCATGGAGGTGATGGGTCTGATGCTGGGTGAGTTCGTGGACGACTACACGGTCCGCGTCATCGATGTCTTCGCCATGCCACAGTCTGGAACGGTCAGCTGGTTTTCTTTATTGTTACAGTATACACAAATACAAAATGTTGACCTCTTCATTGAATGCATACTGTTTGTCATCACCTCCATAAACATGGGGGTATTACAGTACTTTGCTGAGCAAGTATGTGTGAACATGTATGTCTGGTGCTCTATCTCCAGGATGTTTTGAGCAATTAAGATGATATTTGGTTCAAAATCAGTTACAGTAGAAGCCAGTTAATTGCACAACGGATAAACGCACACTTCTGTTAATTGCACAAAATCACCAAATCCCATGGTGGTGCGGTCCAGCTTAATAACTTTGCTTTGTAGCACCACTCGGATAATTGCACGAAATGCACTGGCAAATGGGGTGTGCAATTAAGCGGCTTCTACTGTATATGAAATGTATCATGTATATTTTTATGTGGTTTATGTAGCAAAATTCTTGTAATAAGGATGCAATTTGATATGTCTGATGCCCACAATGTCTTTACTGAATAAAAGCCATTGACCATTGATACATCTGTGTATAGGGAGTGAGTGTGGAGGCTGTAGACCCAGTGTTCCAGGCTAAGATGTTGGACATGTTGAAGCAGACAGGCAGGTGAGTGTAGACATGCATACAACATGTACATGTTGGAAAGATGTGGAAAGGGTGAAACCTCTGCATTGTTCATTTTTATTAGCCTCTACCAGAAGAGTAAGCCCGACCAAAAAGTACAAACTGTCCTTTTTGGCTGGCTAACTCCTCTAGTGTGTCATCAGTCTATTTGTCTTATTTGTACTATTTTTCTAGTGACATGTGGTGCCTGTTATCGGCTTCATTTTCATCTGCTTATTTTCTCTTGTCTATTATACTTATAGATACAGTCACACCTGTTCAAATGACCACTCTTCTGAGAAGAACCACCTGTCCAATGCAACTATATTTTGATGGTCCCTTAAATAATTTTTTTTGTTGATAATTATAGTGACTACCTGTGCAGATGACCAGAAGTTAGCAGTCCCCACAGTGGTCTGACTCTTAGGCAGTTTTGCAATATATTCTTTACTCCATGGTATCTGCTGTAGGTTTAGCCTACCATTTTATATACTTGATAACACCGTGTTTGCCTGTCTGTCATTCCCCCAGGCCTGAGATGGTTGTCGGGTGGTACCACTCCCATCCTGGGTTTGGCTGCTGGTTGTCGGGCGTCGACATCAACACCCAGCAGAGTTTTGAGGCGCTGTCTGAGAGAGCTGTTGCAGTGGTGGTGGATCCCATCCAGAGTGTCAAAGGAAAGGTGGGCTATTGCATTTTTTTTGTTTGTTTTTTTGGTAAACATTTTAGTTTTTTGGTATCAGATTCTCTCAGTTTGGGATCGTACATGATACAGATGCTTGAAGCTAAACGGAGATGTAGTCTAAGTACTTTCTTTAACCTGCCACACTCAGGACCAATAGCTTATCATCAAAATGCTTGCTGCAGAGATGGAAACTTTTGGTCAGGCTTAGCACACTGAAACTTGGATTAAGAAAGGAGTAGAAAGTTGCGAGGAATAGAAATTTTGTTTTTCTCTCCCAGGTTGTAATTGATGCCTTCCGACTGATCAACCCCAACATGATGGTGCTGGGACAGGAGCCTCGGCAAACCACCTCCAACCTGGGACATCTCCAGAAACCTTCCATACAGGTCAGGATCTAAGAGGGAAGGAGACTAGCACTGTTATACTATCTGATACTTAGGGAAAGAATAGCCTGACTGTCCATGGAGTTGATGTGTTGCCTCTCAGTTACAAAACTGTGATGACATTTGTGTTAAATGGTAACAATTAACGGTTGGCATTTTAAACGTATACCAATGTTTACACATTAAAAGGGGAACCAGAAAAGTACTTCCAAGAACTAAAAAAAAATAGATTATATGGAGTGCACAAATAATATGCCAATTTGTTAAACTGTAATGTCCTGCACAAGAAATGGGACTTTCCCAAGTTTGGCATATCTTATCACTGGGATGTCTAACCTTTGTTGGCGTAAATTGAATATAGTAGTAGACACATGTACAGTGAATGTTTCATTTGGCATGCTAGGTTGATTGCCATTAATACATGTACATTGTGTACAATTCTTCTCTCTCGTGTGTTGTAGGCCCTCATCCATGGATTGAACAGACACTACTATTCCATCTCTATCAACTACCGCAAAAACGAGCTGGAGCAAAAGGTAGGTTTACCAAATCATCAACAGCTTTGTATGTATCTTATGTAGTGAGACACAGCAAGTACACTTTGTACATGTAATTTTACTTTTATTGCTCCACCCAGGTGTAAAATGGGTAGCTAGCTTCAGTTGGGGATTTAAAAGGTAGTGGGAGGAGAGGGTTGGGCTCTGCCTTCCGATACTGAAAACTAGACGTGGAAAGTGGATAACAACCCACTGCCCCTTGGTATCAAAAAGGCTATGGGACTACCTTTACCTTTGGCTTTTACTTAGTATATGTTTGTTTTATTTTGCTCTCCTCTTTGCCTGTGCAGTTTTGAGAAACAACCATTGACCATGATTTATTTAAGCACAACTGCAAAAGTAAGAAGCTAACTTTGCTGCACCCTTGGATTGTCAGTACATTTACATGTACATAGTCAATACAGTATTGAAACATACTAAATATAGTAAATATACTGTCTTAGCAAAAGTTTTTCTGGCATAATGGGATCTGTGCTTGTTCTAGATGTTGCTGAACTTACACAAGAAGTCTTGGATGGAGGGTCTGACACTCCAGGATTACTCTGAACACTGCAGTCTGAATGAGAAGACTGTTCAGGAGATGCTGGAACTGGCCAAGAACTACAACAAGGTCAGGAGTCAGCACACACTCGTTCATGTACCCACTCATTTCCTCACTCATTCTCTCTACAACAAGGTCAGGAGTCAGCCCACATTCGTTCATGTACCCTCTCATTTGCTCACTCATTCTCATAGAAATTACTGTAAATGCATTTAAGTTTGCGGGGATTTAATTTTGCGGTATCAGGGAAAAGGCCTTTTTGCGGTGGTTTTAAGTTCACGGTAGGACCATGCACTGTAGTCTCTTACTGCCATGGAAAAATATTCGCGGTGGTTTTAAGCGGTAAAGCGGCCATCACTAAAACCACAAACATTAAACCACCACGAAAGTTTCTGCATTTACAGTATCTCACTTACTCCCAATTCTCAATTAATGGTTTAATCATTCACCCACTCACTAAGTCAAAATCCTGGCATACACACACACACACACACACACACTCACTCCTGCATTCACTCACTGTTACACTCAGCTACTCACTCACTCTCTCATGCAGTCACATACACATGCACTCACTCACTAACACAACCACCCACCCATCCACTCACTCATGATAATTGTATGCTGTGATTGCAACACATAGAACTTCAAGTTGATAAGCTTTCTGATTATTTCAATACTGATACCCTTAATGTGCCCCAGTCTGACTGTATACTGAACTGTTTGTAGGCTGTAGAAGAAGAGGACAAGATGACTCCAGAACAGCTTGCTATCAAGAATGTAGGCAGACTGGTGAGTGCAGTTGTTTTTGTTGGATGTGAACAGTTTAAGCCACATGGAGTAAACTCTCCACATGTTAATACATGATAATTACAGATTCTACTGGAAATATTGTAAACAGGCAGAAATTTTGCTCCTTTGGGCTCATTTCAAGCAATCTGAAATGATACATTGTACGTGCTGAGGTGCAATTTTCATTTCTCACTTACATGAGGCATACTGCAACAAACCAGATTGATTGGGGAGCTAAATCTGCAGCAGCAGCACAGAATTGATCAAGTTTACTGATCTGATTGATTGACCAGCTTAAGGGGGTTAAATTGGGAAGACAATTGTCAGCAGGACAAGGGTTAAATTTGTTAAAGATTTTTCTGTCAATGAAAGTCTAATTTTGTTTGCTTTTCTTTGTTTTCAGGACCCCAAGCGCCATTTGGAGGAGCACGTTGATGTGCTGATGACATCAAATATTGTACAGTGTTTAGGAGCCATGTTAGACACAGTCATTTTCAAATAGTTCTCTCCTAGCTTTAGTTTTCATACAGGGAGATGGTCAGGGCCCATCTTACAGGGTTTGTGGCAGCTACATGTCCCTGTGCCCCTTTACATTCGTATTGTTTTTGGTCTGGAATAAAAAATTGGAATATATAGCCCCAAAAGGAGGCCATATGTTCTACTACAATGTACTATTCTAAGGTCTACTGTCAAAAAAAAGGTTAGTACGAGCCAGGGAAAATCTCGAAATTCAAAATTTATATCAAACCTTGTTATGGGGGATAATTGCTTCCACTCTATTATACGATTATGCCTATTTACTGGTGGCCACTTGAGTAATGGTTGACAACTTTTAATAACTGGTTATAACTTTATACAACTGGCTACACATTCAAGACCGGTAAAGTCATTTCAGACTGTTCATATGTACCCATGAAGTAAGACCTTATTAACATTGGACCATGTATATTCTATACACTATTCAGTAAAGGACATCGATCGCAACATTGCACACAGTTGTATGCTTACAACCTCTCTTCAGCCATCCATAAATAGGCTCATATTGTTACATGTACCTTGTAAGTGCACCTGGTCATCTTATACTTTTACTATCTTGCTTAGACTAAATCATACTTGACACCAATTACATGTACATGTATACTTAATCAGATAAACTTCTACAATGTATGAGAGTTGCTTCAGGATGATAGCCACTTGTGAGAAATAAAGTGATTCTTTCTACAGACTTAATTTAAGTTGCCGTCTGTTCGCTCTTGTCCATCCCGCTACATGTATTGCTATCAAAATTACATGATCGTTGTACATGTACAACGCAAAAAGGTATTTGATCTACAAGCTTTCTTTTCATGGATAAGCATTTGCCTGGATTCTAATGTCTGGCGAAAGATACAATGGTCTAACAGGTTTCAGGCTCCATGGCTAAGAAGTACAAACCCTGAGCGGCGGACAGAGTAGCAACGATGATCATAAAAATACGATCCAAGACCAGAGCTGCCATCTTACATTCCTCGAGCTCGTCCTCTGCATTGTGCTTCTCCTTCAGGTATTGAGTGAACCCACGACAAAACATCGCGATGTCTTTAACCAGATGGTCAGTAGTGACCTCACACACGCTGTTACTACGACTCTTCAGAGACTCTAGTTTCCTGAAAGTGTCGTAAACGGGGTCTGAGAAGGACACTGAGAGTTTCTTGCGCGGCTTGCTGACCCCCATGCCGAGCCGTGGGGAGACCTTGTCGAGCAGGACACGGCGGATCCGAGGGGACAGCAGACGAGACGGAAGGGTACAGTAGGACAGGCGAGTGACCAGCACGGTGGCCAGAATGGTGAAGCTGACCAGGCCTGTGGTCATGGCGAAGAACCGCGCTGCAAGAGAAAAAAAATCCATGAATTGAATTCACCAATTTCTCAGTGATTTGTCGCTAATTAACATTGTCTCAAGATGTAACAAAATGAAATTCTACTGGGATTTTTACCTTCTCAGAGGAACGAGCCAGTAAAAATCCCGACTACTAAATCTCTGTGACTCAACCTCTGCTTGGAGAATATACGTACACAGTAAAGGTGTAGTGGTGGAGGTGTGCGGCAGCTGTTGGGCCACAACTTCCTGGAACAGGATGAGTGACAGCAGGATGGTGATGGTGAAACCCAGCCGCTCTGAAATACATTTGTATGTCGCATAAGGGATGGCGATTAATGGATGCTTGTACTGCTGAAGTAATATGAATTTGTACAAATGTGAATAAAAAGATAAGGTATGGTAAGCTAAGGATAAAGCTAAGGGCACAACCCACTGTATGTGCCAAAACGTTGGCAATCTTTTGGGATCTGTAAGTGGTAAGTACCTCATCCGTACGAACTCGTACGGAATTCGGCGTGTGTACGGACAAATTGCATGTACGGCGGGTTGTGCCCTTAGCTTAAGTAAAGGTAAGATAGGGCATGCATGATATAGTATGGTAAGGTGTTGTGCAGTGAAGTATGGTAAGGTAAGGTATTAAGCTTTGCTCACTCGGAAGTCTTTTCAGTGGTTAGACAGGTATTACCGGCCAGGCATTGTGCCACTTAAAAGACATCGGAGTTTATCACTAACCCTTAATTCAACTACCAGTGAAACCAGTTACCTCCACAGTCCGTCGGAATGTAGAACGCAGCGATGTTGAGGGCCATGAGGATAGCCCATGGCTGGATCATGTTGAACTTGTAGTAGTCGCAGCGGCGCTTCAGGTGGATCAGAACCTTCACCAGGGAATAGCTAACGTTTCCACTGTAGGTCCGTACCTGTGATGATGTTGGTTGAAGTAATGTTAACATCAACACAGGGTGATTTTTTACTACTAGAGTACCCTTTAACTTTCAAGTTCATCTGTGTTGGTAGAAGTCATTCTGAGTAAACTCAAGAGCTCACACATAGTTTTCAGAAGTATTGAGACATCGCTCAGTTTTCAATTATGATGAGAAATGGTAATGAACTTCATTGCATCAAATGTATCAATTTAGCCATTTCAAATTGGTATGAAAAGCAAAGGAAGGCCTTGGAAATAAGATTATGAAGGAAACTGCCCCTGTCATAATGGGGACAGCCTTTCCCTGGCGTAATGCAAGGGCAATAACATGCTAACGTCATTCCCAGAGGAGATAGCGAAAGTGCCATGTAGCGAATCAATGAATTGTAACTTCATTAACTACTTACTTCAATGCATCACTTATAGCATCCCTAGGCAGTCTCGGTGTAAGTTCAGATGTGGACATGATTACATTATATACTGAATATCCAGATAAAGCATTTTTTTCAAAATGATAAGTTAATCTTAAACTGAAACACAAGGAAACTGAGAAGGGCGTTGGCACAGCAGGGTGAAGCCAATCATGGCAGAAATCATTTACTGTGAATGCATTTAAGTTCGCGGGGATTTAATTTCGCGGTAGCGGGAAAAGGGACTTTTCATGGTGATTTTATTTTCGCGGAAATACCATAGACTGCAGTCTAATACCATAATAGAAAAATGTTCGCGGTGGATTTAAGTTCGCGGTGAAGTGGTCACCGCGAAAACCGCGACCATTAATTCACCGCAAACATTTCTGCATTTACAGTACTTCCTTTGAAGATTGCGTACACTTTCCTGCCGCTGAGGTATGGATGTAGGTGGACTCCAGTTTTAAATATTTAGGTGATGAAATACAACTGCATGAAAAACACAAGTAGCCTACCTCTCTGTGGATCTCACTCTTTGCCAACATGAACTGCTCGTTTTCCTGGTACTCCGACGTGTCGACTTTGCCCGGTGTGATGTTGATGCGGCTGGTAGGATGGACCCAGGAGCCGAAATGCAGCTCACAGGTCTGTTCATGGGAAATCAAGATGATAAACAGAAAAAAAGGGTAAAACTTGCGTCCAAGTTAGGGTAATCTCGCAAGCTCACTCCGAGTGTAAGTCTAGACCCGCCTGCCAAACACGTCCACCAACCAACTTAAACATAGTATGTAAAATCAAAATGAAAACTATAATTCAAACAAGCTTTGACGAGGGATGGACAAATGATCATGATTAAACAGTTTTTTTAAGGTATGGTTTTAGAATCATGTTTAAAACGGGTATATTATGATAAATACAGCAT